>NC_045960.1:33389837-33689837 GCF_010909765.2 Amblyraja radiata | reverse complement strand
GTAGATGACAAACAGTAACGGGCCCAGCGCCGAACCCTGAGGCACACCACTAGTCAGAGGCCTCCAGTCCGAGAAGCACCTTCCACCATCACCCTCTGCTTTGGGTATTGGGTATTGTTAAATATCCTCTTTTGAAGCATCTAATTCTCATGCTGATCTTTAAGTAGACCAATTATTTCCCTCCACACCCCAACTCTTTTGATCTTACATTGTCATCTTGCAACTTCCATGTCTCTGAAAAGTCCAATTTTGACCTATGGAGAAATGCAATTTCTTATTTTCACTTTTAGCTCAGTATCCTGACAACACTGGATCGATCAAGTAGGGCTCTGCCTGGTCACGCATAATGCCATCAGCTGCATCGTGCAGCTGTTGCTGCAAGTTGCGCTCGATCCACTCGCTCACCTGGCGGCTGTATGGCCTCCCGCTGCAGCCTCCACTAACACCACATCCCACGACCATTGTAACTGTACCTTCCGTAACCTCCAGCAGTCCCCTCTGTAACCATGTGCCGTGGCCGTCATGCCCGCTTCCTGAGCCAATCTCAGAATATTAGGACACTTTCCGAGAGCGGGGGAGGCAAGTTCGCAGACCATTCGCGGCTGCTAACCTTCCCTTCCACCCTTCACCACCGCCATCTTAGTACTTCTATATACTGTCATTCTTTTCTCTTCCTTCTCGGCCCTGATGCAGGGTCGAGACCCAAAACATTCACATGCACCTTTGTCCTCCACCAATGCTGCTTGACTCTGTGAGTTCTTACAATATCCTATTTTTTTTCATTCCGGATTGCAGCATCTGTCGCCTCTCTTCAAAATATTGTATGGTCGTTATGAATTTACAATGTAAAAATCGTTCAAATGTATTTTCTTCTCTGACACTGACTCTTCAGGTACAAATGTTTTAACCTTAAGTTTAAAGTTTTAAATTCTTCTCCGGGATAAAATTGCAAAATTAATCAAATATTTCAAATCTTCCCTTATTTTTCTCATTGTACAAGAATGCAATTTTCAAACATTTTATAGACCATATGAAGAACGATGCTTTCTTTGCAATCTTGGTTTGTTTTTATAGCTTTTTTGAAGTATGTGCGCTCTGACCTTGACCCTTTTCATTGCTCTTCAGAACCAAGTTATGTACTTATAATATTAGAATTTCCTAGTAAACAAAATATTTTCCCATCAGTCAAAATCTAGTTTAGTCTGAATATTTTGCATTGAGACTTAATTCATAAGAAAATCGGTTGATCTGAGAATAGCCTATTTCTTCAAAAAAAAAAATCGCTTTTTTATCTCCATTATTTTGTTTCCTGCTTTCTCACATAAGATTTTCCCCATTAAGTTTGTCCTTCATGATTCAACATTAATTTCATCAATCAGGAGCTTTGTCAATTCTTTCAGAAGTAATTTTGTCTTTGCTCTGAAAGTGTCTTATTGTCTTTGGATGGACATACAGTATTGGCGAGAAGAAACTTATCTTCAACAGTGTGGTGCCAGATGGGAATTCTGAATGTCAAAACGTGTTTGACTGCATTGAAACTGGAGAACAATCCACACCCTCTCTTCTTTGATCAGATTAATTATTCTTAACATGGTGTTGACAACATGCTGTTTCTTTGGCGTTAAAACATGTCAGGCATTATTCTTATTTAGCTGCGACCTTTTTAGTAAAATAGTGATCATTAATCCAATGACTCTAACACCTATTCCAATTAAGGAGATACATTTTAACATTGGGAGGAGTTAGAGGCCTCTAAACTATTACATTGTGGTTAGCACAATGATTTATTCACACCGGTTGGAACTATTTCAACAATCAATATTGTCATGTGAGCTGCCCACCCATAATCCGATGATCATTTGATGAAAGTAGAAGGTAATTGTGAAGAGTGCAGAAGGAAATGAAAAACATAACCTAACAATGGGCCATTGACCAATGCCATTGACCAATGCCCATTGACCAATGCCCATTGACCAATGCCCAATGCCCATTGACCAATGCCATTGACCAATGCCCATTGACTAATGCCATTGACCAATGCCCATTGACCAATGCCATTGACCAATGCCCATTGATCAATGCCATTGACCAATGCCCATTGACCAATGCCATTGACCATTGCCCATTGACCAATGCCCATTGACCAATGCCATTGACCATTGACCAATGCCCATTGACCAATGCCATTGACCAATGCCCATTGACCAATGCCCATTGTTAGTTTATGTTTTTTATTTCTTCCTGCACTCTTCACAATTAACTTTTACTTTGACGTTGGTATTTACAAGAGATGTTTAATTCCATTCCATTTCTACTCTGTCATTTTCGAGAAGAATGTTAACAGTGATTATTCTGATTGCTAAGATTAGAAAGACATTCTTCATTTAGAATGAAAGGCCATCAGGGCTTCCTGGTCTAAATAACGTTGCTTCCATGGGGGCACACTTTTGTTTGATTTAAGTGAGTTGCAGGGAATCTCTCAAGTTTCAAAGTGAAGCACAATTTTGTAACTTGCATACATTTTTATTTTTTATCATCTTCTCCCAGTCTGAGAATTTGATGTGATAATATTGTAAATGAGCCCTGTGTCACCATTCTATTTACATCCATTCAAATGCAAGCTTTTAATTCACCTATATGACTAGTACTTATCCATTGTTGTATTGGGTTAAAATGAGAATATTAATTAAATCTTTTTTTTGTTTGGAGGGCAACATTTTAATGATGTGTTTTTAAATCTGGTCGTGCATTTTTTTAAAGGTTGGCATGAAATAGACAGATAAGGTAATTACAATGTTGCCAGGAGCTCAGGGCCTGATACAATAGGGAGGTTAGGCAGGCTAGGGCTTTATTCCTTTGAGCACAGGAGAATGAGGGTTAAATGACAACATTTTCCACACAGGATTGTGAATGAGCTGCCAGAAGAGATAATTGAGGCAGGTACTGCAACACCATTTAAATGACATTTGGACAGGTTCATAGAAAGGAAAGGTTTAGAGGGATATGGGCCAAACACAGGCAGGTGGAACTAGTGTAGAGTGGAGCATTTTGGTCAGCATGGGCAAGTTGAGCCAAAGGGTCTATGCCATGCTGTATGACTCTGACTCGTAATGGTACATTTGGTTCATTAATTCATTATAATGTCTTGTATATCAAAACATGCACCTTCTTTTAAACAGTAATATAACCTTTGTATTCCAACTATATTCACATTTTCTTCAGTTAATGAACCACGGCCAAGGTTACATAACCACAGTATTAGTGGTAGCAGTGTACAAGAGGTAACCAGTGGCCTGAGTGCAAGTGGAAGCAATCTGGACAGAGCAGGTGTAAAACTGGAGAATGATCAATCAGCAAGCACCGTAGCACTAGCTGGAAGCATGCTTAGTGCAGAACAGGATTCTTCAAACAGGTCAGTAAAGTCACTTGAATTATCCTTGTATTCGGGGGTAATTTCGACATGTCCATTTTTAAGACTCTGCTGAGCATGGACAAGATTTAATAGCAAAATAGTTGTTACTGTAATCATTACTTTTATTAATATATATTGGCATGTCAACCACAAGATCATTTCATTGATTGACAATATAAATTTGCTGATTGATTTTCAATAACTTGAAAGCTCTCTGCAAATCTAAGGGACAAGTTGGTTTGAATCCCAGAATCTGCCCATGCCACATCTATCAGAAGTAAGGTGATTATTCCTCTCTTTGCCTCCTGTCTTTCATTCCCCCGAAAACATGAAGCAACAGGTTATTTTTAACTTGTCAGAAATAACAACGTGAGTGTTTTACGAAACTTCTCATCGCTGCCAAGATAGCATTTCTTTAGATAGAAAATGGTCTGTACGGAGTTTGGACATTCTCCCCATGACCTGCATGGGGTTTTTCCGGGATCTCACACTCCAAAGACATACAGGTTTGTAGGTTAATTGGCTTGGTATAATTGTAAATTGTCTCTAGTGTGTGTAGGATAGTGTTAATGTGCGGCGATCGCTGGTAGGCATGAACTCGATGGGCTGAAGGGCCTGTTTCTGCGCTGTATCTCTAAACCAAACAAAAGAGCAAATATTGGAAACAACAGGCTAAGCAGTGTCCAAGAAAGAAAATTCAACTCTTCTGATAATCATTTGGCAGTTCCAATGCACTACAATATCCAGATAACCTAATGTGTCCAATCATTACTTTTAGATTTTAATTTGTCCCTTTTTTTTGCACCTGTACATTTTTCATTTTTCCTTTGGATTTATGGAATGAGTGTATTTAATAGTTATGCAACACATGTTTTTGGCAAACTATACTAATTGCTGCTTTTGTTCTAGGGAGGGAAAAAATATAGAGGTTCATGTGGACATTGAAACAGAACCTGGAGGGGCAAAAGACCGCAGCAGCAGTAGCTACTTGTCTGTTCACAGCTTGTCGATGGAATCGCCACACTGTTCTCGAGAACTGTTATGCAGCACTAGTCCAAACACCGAAAGGATTTCCATTCAAACTTGTGTGTGAAAGGCTTTAAACACTATTCTTTTTCAGGTGCAGTATTTTCTTTCCCATTTATCAAAGTTTGAATGTATCATTGAATTGCTGTGTTTTTACAGCTGTAAACTCAAATATCTCAATGTTTAAATCGGCAAATGACTATTCAAATTATAGGTTAAACTTTGTATGGGAAGTTACTTCAGATGCTGGATTAAACAGAAGATAGACACGAAAAGCTGACCCACTGAGTTACTCCAGCCTTTTGTGCCTATCTCGGTTAAACTTTGCTCGTCAGATGAACAACAAACGCACTTTTCTTCAGAACCCAGGAAGTAACATAGTCAGTAATTTAAAGAAAGATTACCTATATGAATAAAAGCTTAGTTTATTGTTGTAAAAGTAGCCTTAAAATGACTTTATTTCTAAAATCTGGACGTTTCTAATGGTAACCACTGGAGGGAGTTATTGGTGGGAAGAATGCGGCATTACTTCAGTGACAGCAATAACGGTGGATTTTGTCTTATTTTGTTCAGGATTGAATGTGCCACCTTCTGCCTAGGGCTGGTGAAAATCCACTTTAATCTCTGCTCGATTTCAAACCATGGCAACAGCAATTTGACGTTTTAATTACGATATTGTGCGGTTCGGATATGGATGCCGAAATACAACCTACAGTTTCACAACTGGCCGACTCCAGAGGTGTAGGCGCAGTGTAACATTTGCCTATTTAAAGGCCATTTGCTGCAAAGTATCACGATTGTTTTACTGGAAGTACCTTAGGAGTATGAAATCAGAGTTAGCATAGAATTTTGTACACTCTGATTATGGTTCCCTTCAATCCAGAGACCACAGAGTGCCAGAAATGTTTGTGTTTGGTATGTGGAGTTGAATAAATTGAAAATAATTGACTTTAATGAGACTTAAAGCATTGCAGGAATATGCACAGATTATATTAAAAGCTTCTAAATGCTCAGCGGACAACATTAGCCTGCAAGAGTTTGGAACAGCATGTTTAATATCTCAAATGTGCGCAAAAGCAGTGAATAAGTTACCCAGTGTTATTGTTGTGCGGAGTCGGCTTTAGCTTTGTATCAGCTGGGAGAAAATATTATTTTGGTAATTAACCTCAAGTCTTGGAGCTAAATAGTCAGATGTCCCTTGATAATCTTTGTAAAATTGGCACATTACAATCTCCATTCCAAACTATAAAACCTTTTTGGTTGCAGCTCATTTTGAGCATGTGCTGTCAGAGTGGAGGACATTTATTCTGCTGCTATGTTGAAATGTGCACCAAAGATTGACTGGTTCCATCTGCAAAAACTGGTTCCATATCTTAAAGGAGCATTCCTTCATAAACTGGACTCCAAGCACACTCATGTTACCACCCTGAAGTTTCAGAAGTTGAATTCTTAGAATATCACTGAAGAATTACAGAGCTCCAAATATAACATTGTGCCATTTCCTTGCATCTGACGTGGTATTGCCTTGAGGATCACATTACTGAAGCTGTCACTTCCAGAATGCATATGCAGGCTGACCAAGCCTGATAAAATAGTTGATTCTTGAAAATAAAAGGATGCCTTGATTTTGAAGATTTTTTTTAAAAATAAGAAATATTTTCTTTATTTGTAAAACACAAAGTGATAATTTTGCAGTATTTTCAATGTGTTTTGTATAGTCTGTTGTCAAGGGATGCTCCTTTTAAACTGCATGATTGCTTTCAGTTGATTTAGAACATAATCCAATTTAAAAGCATATATTGTCAATATTCATTGTAACTTCTGCTTTGCTGTTGTATGAGCATAACCAATGTGCACATGTCAATATGGCAGCAGAGATATTAAACATATTTGCCATTAAAGCTGGTGTAATTGTAAGCTGATCCTTGAGATATTAAGGATGCATAAGAATTATATGTATGTATAATTCACTGGATTGAACACCAGTTATGGATACAGAAAGGAATATTATGTTGTGGATCTCTGCTATAAAGCACAATAATATGGAAATATATGGATATGAATTTTTTCATGAAATATGGGTATGAAATGAAAATGCTATCAATGTTAGCAAACAAATAAGAGGTTTTAAATGCCTGTCCTTGCCCCCTGTACAGTGACAGGGCGGCACGGTGGCACAGCAGTAGAGCTGCTGTCTTTATACACCAGAGACCCAGGTTCGATCCTAACTACATGTGTACTGTCTGTACCGAGTTTGTACGTTCTCCCTGTTTCCTCCCACATTCCAAAGACATGCAGGCTTGTAGGTTAATTGGCCACCGTAAATTGCCCCGAGTGTGTAGAATGCGAAACTGGGTTGGTCGGGACGGATTCGATGGGCTGAAGGGCCTTTTTGCATGCTGAATCTCTAAATCTTAAGACTAAAACTGTTTCAAAGAAATATAAAAGTGATTTTAATCTGTAGTGGACTTTAAAACTATGCTTTAAAACAATTTAGTGCTATTTAACAATGCATCACAATGTTGTAAATGTTTATTTATAAGGAAAATTGATTTGCTAAAAATCCAAAAGTGTGATTCCAAAGGATCCAAGGAGAGATAGCTGAATGGATAGAAAATTGGCTTCATGGAAGGAAGCAGAGGGTGATGGTGGAATGTTGCTTCTCGGACTGGCAGCCTGTGACTAATTTGGTGCTGGGCCCGTTACTGTTTGTCATCTGCATCAATGATTTAAAATGAGAACATACTTGGCAAGATTCGCAAGTTTGCTGATGATACAAAAGTGGGCGGTTGTGAAAAATCGCAGCAGGATCTTGATCGATTGGCCAGGTGGGCAGAGGAATGGTTGATGGAATTTAATACATGAAATGTGAGGTGTTGCATTTTGGAAAGTCCAAAACGAGCAGTGGTAGGACTCGGGGGAGTGTTGTGGAGCAGAGGGATCTAGGAGTGCAGATGCATGGTTCCTTGAAGGTCGAGTCACAGGTAGATAACGAGGTCAAAAAGGCTTTGGCATATTGGCCTTCATCAGTCATGTTGCAGTTGTGTAAGACGTTGGCGAGGCCGCATTTAGAGTATTGTGTTCAGTTCTGGGCACCATATAGGAAAGATGTTGTAAAGCTGGAAAGGGTACAGAGAAGATTTACAAGGATGTTGCCAGGACTGGAGGGTTTGAGCTATAGGGAGATGTTGAGTAGGCTGGGTCTCTATTCCTTGGAGTGCAGGAGGATGAGGGGTGATCTTATAGAGGAGTATAAAATCATGAGAGGAATAGATCAGGTAGATGCACAGAGTTGCCCAGAGTAGGTGAATCGAGGACCAGACGATATAGGTTAAGGTGAAGGGGAAAAGATTTAATAGTAATCTGAGGGGTAACCTTTTCACACGTGTGATGGGTGTATGGAATGAGCTGGCAGAGGTAGTTGAGGCTGGAACTATCCCAACGTTTAAGAAACAGTTAGGTACATGGATAGGACAGGTTTGGAGGAATATGGACCAAATGCAGACAGGTGGGACTAATGTAGCTGGAATATGTTGGCCGGTGTGAGCAAGTTGGGCCGAATGGTTTGTTTCTATGCTGCATCAGTCCATGACTATGAATATGAGTAAACATTTTCACTATTGAATAATGCATCTTTAAGAACTTGAATAACAAATTGTCTAATTTGTATTACATGAGACTGGTTAAAATCAATGAACTGTAGAATATAGAAACTTGTGTTTAGTTTCGTTAGTTAGCATGCAGTTCCTGACCAAGTTCAACATATTACTCCCATGGCTATTTGAACTATACTTCATCCCACCCTGCTTCCTGTAAGGACTCTATCCCCTACTCCCAATTCCTCAGTCTACGCCGCATCTGCACCCAGGATGAGGTGTTTCAAACTAGGGCATCTTTAGGGAATGGGGGTTCCTCTCGTCGACTATAGAAGAGGCTCTCACCAGGGTCTCCTCTAAATCCCGTAGCTCCGCTCTCACTCCCCATCTCCCACTCGTAACAAGGACAGAGTTCCCCTTGTCCTCACCTTCCACCCTACCAGCCGTCACATACAACAGATAATCCTCCAACATTTTCGCCATCACTAGCCACATCTTCCCATCTCCTCCCCTTTCGGCTTTCCGCAGAGGGTAGTACTTTCCCTTGCAACCGCAGGAAATGCTACACTTGTCACTTTACCTCCCCCCTCGACTCCATCCAAGGACCCAAGTCTTTCCAGGTGAGGCAGAGGTTCACCTGCACCTCCTCCAACCTCATCTATTGCATCCGCTGTTCAAGGTGTCAACTGCTCTACATCGGTGAGACCAAGTGCAGGCTTGGCGATCGCATCGCCCAACACCTCCGCTCAGTTCACATTAACCAACCTGTTCTCCTGGTGGCTCAGCACTTTAACTCACCCTCTCATTCCGAATCCGACCTTTCTGTCCTGGGCCTCCTCCAAGGCCAGAGTGAGTCCCACTGCAAATTGAATTTCTCCAGCATTTTTGTCTACCTTCGATCTTTCTAGCATCTGCAGTTCTTTCTTAAAGGTAAAGTTCAACATATTCATATATTTAACATAGTTAAAGTTGAAATGTCAATAGTAATTTGAATGGATGAATTAAGGTTAGAATATCTTTAATTTTATCTGATCAGGGTATGATTGTTATTGGGGTTTTTTTTTTAAATAACCTATCTCTAGCTGTCCCTTATCTTGATAAAGTTACACGTAGGTATAAGAAACACATTTACCTCAGAGGAACTAATTAAATCTCTTAATAATGGTGTTATATGAACATTAACTTGCCTTTCTACTTTATAAATGCAACAACTGATATGTTTATATTTGTGAAGATTTCTATTGACCTTTTTCCACAATTGCATTATTTTTGAACACTGGTAATCAGAATACCCTTCATCTAACTAATCGAACATGATATGCATTTTTTTTTTCAAAATACCACCTCAATTTTAACCGAATGGGCTTGCTTCTTTCACGTTGTTGACGAAAGTACAAGAAATTATTGAGCACCTATAGAACTTAAACAAAATTGTATTATTAATAAATTTCCTGATTTAAATGCTTACTTGTTTATCTTCAAATCTCGATAATTAAACCACATCAAACCATGCTTCATTCCAAGACTTTTCAGAGGATTGAATTCCATCTAGGCTGGTGACATTGTCATAGGGACCACAATATATCATACAGCTCTTCTAATCCATTCGGTTATTCATTCATGGCACATCTCCACATATATCTGTCTCTGGCCTTAAATTTCAATTAATTTGGCATTCACGAGTGGGAAATATTTTTCAATTCCTTGTATGGAATTTGCTCTCTCCGATTTCACTAAGAAATGACGTATTTCCATTTTCAAGATTATCAGCCTGATGCCCCTCGACCTTATTAAACTTAATTATCATTTTAAATGTTTTAGTTAATTCCTTCGTGTCCTCCCAACTCGAGGCAACTTGGTTCAAAAAAGTTTGTGATTTTCTTTCCATTAAAGCTATCTGCATTACAGGTTGAATAAGGGAAGAAATGTCTGATGGCTATTGCATCTCTTTGATGACTTAAGACAGGCTGAATAGTCTCCCTAATGATTATCTGCTCGCAGGTAAACTCACATCTTCTATTATCCATCAACAAGATTGAAGTTATGTATTTTGTTACGTGAACTTTGATTTATCCCTTGCATGGTACATCTTAAGTCAGAGGGTGGTGAATCTGTGGAATTCATTACCACAGAAGGCTGTGGAGGCCAGGTCAATGGATATTTTTAAGGCAGAGATAGAGAGATTCTTGATTAGTAAGGGAACATGAGGAGAAGGCAGGAGAATGTGGTTAGGAGGGAGAGATAGATCAAATGGAGGAGTAGACTCGATGGGCTGAATGGCCTAATTCTGCTCCTATCACGTGAACTTATCAGTGAACCATCTTGCTCATCTGGTCGGTTTTTATTTAGTTTGTTTTGGCATTTGTGTGTCTGTTTTTTCATAGCATTTTGCCAGTTCATATCTCTGCATTTTACTGACTCTTTTAATTAAGACTTTTGGATACTTTCCAAACGTAATAGCTAAGAAAACCGCTTTCCCCATTTTTTGAGGATAGGAGATATGAAGGTGGCAAAAATCCCACTGAAGATGAACCCTAAACTGTAGTATTGTTTAAGAGAGAACTGCAGATGCTGGAAAAATCGAAGGTAGACAAAAAATGCTGGGGAAACTCAGTGGGTGAGGCAGCATCTATGGAGAGAAGGAATAGGCAACGTTTTGAGTCGAGATCCTTCTTGTAAAACTGTAGTATATATATTTAATTTATTAAAGAAAGAAGCCTACATATTTCAGTAACCAAAGGATTTTTACTTCAACTGCACCGTCACTAAGGATAGACTTTTTTTTTTAATTCCAGGGTATTTCATTCCAAAGCTGGAGTTTCTACTTGCAGCTGTGGGTTGTTGTCCAGACTTCTGGATTACCAGTCCATTAAATCAAATACTGTCCCACAAGCTTGCACCATGATTCACAGTCCAGGTATTTGTCTGTGGTAGTGTGCTCTGTTCCTTTACTGGCAACAGTAATATTGGCGGAACTAGCTACCCAATATAAACATGAAAGATTAGCAACTTTCCGATAAGGCACATTATCAGAATATTTGCAGGACAGTTTTGTTTATTGTCATGTGAAAAGCTTTTGTTGCGTGCTAACCAGTCAGCAGAAAGACAATACATGATTACAATCGATCCATTTACAGTGTATAGATACATGATAAGGGAATAATGTTTAATGCAAGGTAAAGCCAGCAAAGTCCGATCAAGGATAGTCCAAGGGCCACCAATGAGGTAGTTCAGCACTGCTCTCTTGTTATGGTAGGATGATTCAGATGCCTGATAACAGCTGGGAAGAAACTGGCCCTGAATCTGGTGGTGTGCATTTTCACACCTCTATATCTTTTACCTGATGGGAGAGGGGAGAAGAGGGAGTGGTCAAGATGCTACTCGTGCTTGATTATGCTGCTGTCCTTGTCAAGGCAGCGTGAGGTATAAATGGCATCAATAGAAGGGAGGTTGTTTTTTATGTGATGGCCTGGGCTGCAATTTGCTGCAATTTCTTGTGGTCTTGGATGGAGCTGTGATGCATCCCAATAAAATGCTCTTCATGGTGCATCTGTGCATTCCTAAAGGGCCTGTCCCATGAGCATGCGACTCCATGCGGCAAGAGCGATCTAAAGCCCGCAGCCGCCTCGACGCCGTACGCACGGAGGTCGAGTGAGTGATGTGAAGTTCGAGCGAAGTCCAACGGGCGTACGGCGTCGAGGCGGTGCGTACGGCGTCGAGGTGGCTGCGGGTCAGCACGCCGTTGCCGCGCGGAATTTTTGAACCCGGTCAGTTTTTCGGCTCCGCACAACTCCATACGGCTCCGGCGATCAAAGTGGGACTGGCCCTGCGAGGCCGTACGGCTCAAGCGACCACGTTAGGTCGCGCTTGCCGCATGCAGGCGCATGCTGGTGGGACCGGCCCTTTAGGTCGCGCTTGCCGCATGGAGTCGCATGCTCGTGGGACAGGCCCTTTAGTCTTCCAATTGGAACAAGCCGCTTGAAAGTGTTCAAATGTGCACTCAAATTATATCCTACTGAGGTTATTGGTGGAAGTGCCTCATTCCAAGACTCGCTGAACTAAAAGCATCTGAAAAGGAAACGGGTTCCATTTTCATTATACTTGTATTTGTATTCTCTGACCAATTTCTTTAAGCAGTAGACATTAAAATATTCTATTCTGACGATTATGCACCAAGATCTTAGATGGTCACTTTGCTTCAATGCATGTAATCCAAACATTTTACCCATCTATTGGTAAAATGCAAAATAGATCATGCAGATTTATTTTTATTTTGTCTGATTTCCTTAGTTTATGTATATTTGTTATTTGCTAAAATGTGTACATTTATTAACACTAGTAACATTGTCATGATGATTAGCTTAACCATGCCAGTATTAATCAATTTTCATATGTATCAAGGTATTATTGATGTTGAGACATATTGCAATTTCTTCAGAATACATGAGATTTTTCAAAGTACAAAGTCCATATCTATAATTTAGCATTGCTATTAACAATAAAACCTCACTCTTATGGAGAACTTTTTTTAAATAATGAAACTTGCTGAGAAATTTTGTAAAAAAGTATACAACTAAAGTTGACGATAAGGCTTCAAGAGATTATTCTAGCAAAATTGCCCACCAGCTGAGTTGACAAGAAGGGGCTTCAAGAGATTATTCTAGCAAAATTGCCCACCAGCTGAGTTGACAAGAAGGGATTTAAATAGCATATATCGGAAGTTAGAATGAAAATAGTGTTTGGAGGCAAGAAGAGAGAGGTAGAGGTAAATGAAGAGAGATTTAAGAAATAAGTTACTGAACTTTGGTTCAATCATCTGAAGACAACGATAATGAAGATGTAAAAATATATATATAAAGATATTCGTGAGGTGCACAGAAGATCTTGGAGTTACAAGGCTGGAGGACGTTACATATTTAAAATTAATGACTAGTATAAGAGGGAGAGTCCACGGACACAATGAACACCAGGCTGAAAATATTGAGAAAAGTTATTATTAAATTAGGAGCCAATTTGTTAGTCAGTGAACAGAAGGGTGAAGCCGATTTTAAATTAGCTGGGACACAAAGAACTGTAGATGCTGGTTCCTTCCTCTCAATTTCTTTGTCTCCAATGTATCTGCTTCCTCTTAAGCCTTTCCTGTTTCTTTTGTAAACGTGGTTTCCTCCCTGCTGTCATGAATGGATTCCTCACCCTCCATGTCCCGTAGTTCTGCTTTCACTCTCCCTTCCCCTAGATATAACAATGATGGCGTTTTCTGGTCCTTACCATTCATCACACCAGCCTCAGCATCCAACATATCATTCTCCAACATTTCCGCCACCATCAACATGATCCCACCACCAATCTCATCTCCCCATCCCCACTTTCTGCAGAGAACACTTCCTCTTCATTTTGTTTGTTCACCCACCCTTCCCATCGAAACTACCTCTTCCCCAGGTACTTTCCCCTGCAACCGCAGGAGATGTAGCATCTGTCCCTGTAATCTCATCCCTCGCATCCATCCAGCGACCACAGCTGTCCTTCCAGGTGTGACAGAGGTTCACTTGCACCTCGTCTAACTGTATCTACTGCATTTGGTGTAGACTAAAGGGCCTGTCCCACTTACGCGCCTTGGCTCGCAAATTACGCGACCTCGTGGTCGCTTGAGGTGTACGGGCACCGTATGGCCGCATGGGGCCGGTCCCACTTAGAAGCGCGAAGAGGTATGGAGTTGTGCGGGGCCGGTCCCGACATCGCGTGGTGCTCCGAAATTCTTGCAGTGAACAAAATCTTCACGCGCCAACAGCCAGTCGCAGAACTGATGGCCAAAGTGGGACAGGCCCAAGACCCTGGTGCGAGGCAACGTCTCACCTTCAACAGCAGCAGAAGCAGGTAAACGATCGCCGAACTCGGCCTGGGGCTCACGGCCATTGCTGTCCGGATCCGCCCGCACTTCTACTCCCAAAGCGGGGCCAAGAAAATTGAAGATAGACACAAAATGCAGGAGTAACTCAGCGGGACCGGCAGCATCTCTGGAGAGAAGCAATGGGTGACGTTTCGGGTCAAGACCCTTCTTTTCAGACTGAAGAAGAGTCGACACGAAACGTCACCCATTCCTTCTCTCCAGAGATGCTGCCGGTCCCACTGAGTTACTCCAGCTTTGTGTCCATCTTCAAACGACGTCACGCGCTCCAAACGGCTGTGCGTATGCATGTAATCACGCCCGACCTTCGCTCGACACAATCTTGGCTCAACGCGACCATGAGGTCGCGTAATTTGCATGCCAAGGACACGTAAGTGGGACAGGCCCTTAAGTGTATACTAGGCAGCCATTTCACCAAACACTTGCACTTGATCCGCCAAGGACTGCTGCATCTCCTGGATGCTAACCATTTTAATTCCCCTTTCCATTTCCAAGTTGTCCTTCGCCTCATCCATTGCCAGAGTGAGGCCACATGTAAATCGACAACAGCACATCATACATCCGCTGGAATAGTGTATAACGCAATGGTATGAACATTTAATTCACCAATGTCGGGTAACCAACTGACAAACAGCCTCCCCACTCCTTTAACCCCCTCATCCCTGTCAGGTCAGGTCGGGGGGAGATCCCCTCCCCCGCCACGGGTACCATGTAATCCCATGCTCCCTGCTCCATGGTCGGATAGTCGGCGACTAAACTGTCTCCCCTACCTGGTTTGCCAGGTGAGGATGGGGCTTTGGACCCGCAGCAGGGCCAAAATCAAGACCTGTCAAAGGGCGGGTGAGCTTCTAGCGAGCCAACGGTCATCCACACTTCAGTAGAAGTTGCGATCACTGTTGTACATAGCATTGTAAGGAATTATGATAAAGCACACACCAAAATCCTATACTTCCATCGGATGTCCGCAGGAACTGGAGAACAGAGATGTGTGGTGCGTCCGTCAACGTTCCCGTTGGAAACCAGCACCACCGCGTCGCTAATGTTTTCAACGATGATGAATGATGATGATCCCTGTGTGCGCCACCTGATTTGCACCCGTTTCTCCCCTTAGCCCTCTGCCTGTCTCCCTCCATCTAGATTCCTTCCTCTGGTTTCACAATTTCCATATCTTCTCTCCTTATCTCACACTTTTTGTCTTTTTATCTCTGGCCTTTGTCCAACCATTTACCTGTGTAAAAAATTTTAAAAAAAAAAAAATTCCGCTGCGTTTCACTTGGCAGGCTTTCTCATGCCCACACGCCTTTTCCAGCTTTCAGCGCGCCCTCCCTCATAACGATCAGTCTAAAGACGAGTCCTAACCCAAAAGGTCACCTATCCATGTTCTCCAGACATGCTGCCTGACCCGCTCAGTTACTTCAGTACTTTATGCCTTTTTGGTCCAGACTAAAATTACCGTTTAGAATGATCTACGGTTTTCAAATCAATGTTAAATGTGCAAAGTTATATGGGTTTTCTGAAAGATGAGTATAAGGGGTTGAAAGGTTTATTCACAAGCAGATGGCTGTTATCAACAACCAGGTGGAGGAGTGAAGATGAAGGCTAGAAAACACTGGTTATGGGGAGGAATTAATATTTAAATGTAACCATGCAGTTGATGCAGAGGCTGTTCCAGTCGGCAAATTCTATGTTGGTTTCAGCAGCCTGCTGCATTGAATTTGAGTGAATAGACCATTCATATCTCTCTAACTACATGTGGACTTCCACTTTTTACTAGTCCAGGGTCTTAAATCTGCATAACTTTTATGAATCCTCACATACTCTGCAACTGCCCCATTCCATCATTCAGGATAAATGTGCACCACAGCCCATGAGAAATCAAGAAGGAGAAACAAAGAAATGCAGATGTTGGTTTACAACAAAAGAGACACCGTTCTGGAGTAACGTTTCGGGTCACCACTTGTCTGAGGAAAGATCCCGACCCACCTCTCCCTGTTCTTGAAAGATGTTGTCTGACTCGCTCAAAGATGCTGCCTCACCTGCTGAGTTAGTCCAGCACGTTGTGTCTCTTTTTCCACTAGAAATCAATTTGGCTGAGGCAAATGGATCACAGATATGCCTCTAAGAGAATCTATAAGTTCAGGAGGGATGAAAGCAAAAGCTATTAAAATAGTTTTGCACAGGAAGTAAACGTTAGAAGTAGTGGTTAAATATGTCATGTGTTGATACCAAACAATAAAATGAGACACCCTTGCAGAGACAGAGATAAGGAACTTTGTCAGTTCTGTTATTGTGAACGGATGTTTGCTCATTGTAGCAGTCAAATTATTTGGTGCTCAGCAGTTTATACTATATTAACATTCTCTATATGGTATACACGCGTGCGCGCGCGCGCACACACACACACACACACACTATATATATATATATATATAAATATATGATGCATTCAGAAAGTATTCAGACCCCTTCACATTTTCTACATTTTGTTACATTACAGCTTTATTTTAAAATGGATTAAATTCTTTTTTTTATCATCAATCTACACACAATGCCCCAGAATGAAGAAGCAAAAACAGGTGTTTAGAAATTTTTGCAAAAGGAAATAACTGAAACATCACGTTTACATAAGTATTTGCTGACACTCAAAATTGAGCTTAGGTGCATCCTGTTTCCATTGATTATCCTTGAGATGTTTCTACAACTTGTTTGGAGTCCACCAGTGGTAAATTAAATTGATTGAACATGATTTGGAAAGGCACACACCTGTCTATACAAGGTCCCACAGTTGACAGTGCATGTCAGAACAAAAATCAAGCCATGAAGACGAAGGAATTGTCCGTAGACCTCCGAGACATGATTGTGTCGAGGCACAGATCTGGGGAAGGGTATAAAACAATTTCTGCAGCATTGCAGGCCTCTGTCCATTCTTAAATGGAAGAACTTTGGAACCACCAGAACTCTTCATAGAGCTGGCCGCCCGGCCAAAGTGAGCAATCGGGGGAGAAGGGCCTTGGTCAGGGAGTGACCAAGAAGCCGATGGTCTCTCTGATAGCTCCAGAGTTCCGCTGTAGAGATGGGAGAACCTTCCAGAAGGACAACTATATCTGCAGCACTCCACCAATCAGGCCTTCATGGTGGAGTGGCCAGATGGAAGGCAGTCCTCAAAGGCACATGACAGCCCGCTTGGAGTTTGCCAAAAGGCATGAGAAACAAGATTCTCTGGTCTGATGAAACCAAGATTGAACAATTTGGCATGAATGCCAAGCGTAATGTCTGAGGAAACCAGGCACCGCTCATCACCTGGCCAATACCATACCTACGGTGAAGCATGGTGGTGGCAGCATCATGCTGTGGGAATGTTTTTCAGCGGCAGGAACTGGGAAACTAGTCAGGATCGAGGGAAAGATGAACGGAGCAAAGTACAGAGAGATCCTTGATGAAAACCTGCTCCAGAGCGTTCTGGGTCTCAGACTGGGGCAGAGGTTCACCTTCCAACAGGACAATGACCTTAAGCACACAGCCAAGACAACACAGGAGTGGCTTTGTGACAAGTCTGTGAATGTCCTTGAGTTGCCCAGCCAGTGCCCGGACCTGAACCCGATCGAACATCTCCGGAGGGACCTGAAAATAGCTGTGCATCAACACTTCCCATCCAACCTGACAGAGCTTGAGAGGATCTGCAGAGAAGAATGAGAGAAATTACCCAAATACAGGTGTGCCAAGCTTGTAGCATCATACCCAAGAAGACTTGAGGCTGTAATTGCTGCCAAAGTGCCTCAACAAAGTACTGTAAAGGGTCTAAATACTTATGTAAATGTGATATTTCAGTTATTTCTTTTTAATTACTTTGCAAAAATTTCTAAACACCTGTTTTCACTTTTTTATTATGGGGTATTGTGTGTAGATTGATGATAAAAAAAAATGAATTTAATCCATTTTAGAATAAGGCTGCAAATGTGGAAACAGTGAAGAGGTCTGAATACTTTCTGAATGCACTGTATCATATACCATCGTTCCACCCCCCCCCCCCCCCCCCCCCCCCCCCCCCCCACTGAATATCTGAACATCTAATCAACCTGACAGATGTGACATGATTTCTTTTACTTGCATATATTCCATGGAAAAAGCTGCAAAGTCAATGTCAATGACAAATGTTGCATGTCAGACTTTCTTAGTGTGTCAGAGTTTTGGATTTTGGCCAAAAAATTGGGCCAAAAATACAAATATCTTTCCCATATGGGGGAAAAGCAACCCAAGACAGACCACACTAGTCTGGTATGTAATCTAGGAGAGGTAAAATGTCAGACATAAGGAACTGTAGATGGTGGAATGGTGCAAAAAAAAACCATAAATTGTTGGAGTAGCTCAGTGGGTCAGACAGCATCTCTATAGAATATGAATAGGCGGTGTTTTGAGTCAGAACCCTTCTTCAGTGATTGTAGCTGGGGAGGGGATAAAGTTGGAAAAGAGGTGGATGCAGGATAAAGTCTGGCAAGTGTTAAGTGCCTGTCCCACTTGGGCGACCTAATCCACGAGTTCTGGCGAGTTTGCCCTCGACTCATGTTGGCAGCATGGTCGACACAAGGTCCTTGGAGGTCGTTGTAACTGTCCTTCATGCTCGAGAGTAGTCCCCGTGTACTCAAGGCCTCAGCTAGGTCACGGCGTATTTTTCAACATGATGAAAAATGCCCGCGAGCAAAAAAAGGATGCCATGGAAAAAATCGATAGTTTTTTTACTCGTGTGTTTAGTCGTAGTGGGTCGGCATGTTAGTCGTAGGTAATCGAGGGTAGTCGAAGGTAGTCGTAGATAGTCTTCATCATTGTCCAAGGGGGGTCGAAGGAGATCGAAGGAGGTCGTCTTCACTCCCCACTATTCGGTGTCCAATTCTCCCGAAGTTAGTCATAGCTAGTTGAAGCTAGTCTTCTACATAGTCGAAGGAGGTTGAATGAGGTCTTCTACATAGTCGAAGGAGGTCTTCAACATGACATTTTTTGAAACTCGCCAATTAGGTCGCCCAAGTGGGACAGTCCCTTTAGGTAGATACACGTTTTTAATTGTTAAATTGTGGAACAATGATGAATTTTAAACTTCAACCAATTTCCATCCAGATGCCAAAAAATTGAATGGAGTCTTATTGCTGTGTTTAGGATAATGTGGATTAAAGTGGTACTATTATGCAGTATTGCAAGGAATGAAAATAGCATTTTTCAAATCTGACGTATATCTCAAAAAAACATCTGAAGGGAATGGAAAGGCCTAGGGTTATAGGTTGACGTGAGAAAATCACTAGGTGCCCCGTTGGAATGGAGGAAAAAAAATACTCGCTGGGGACACAAGGAACTACAGATACTGGGTACAAAATACGACAAAATGCAGGAGTAACTCAGCAGGTCTGGCAGCATCTCTGGAGAACATGGATAGGTGAAGTTTTGGGTCGGGACCCTTCTGAAGAAGGTCCTGTCTTCATGGAGATTGTAGGTTATCTGAAAGCACTGTTGTATGAATGATCTAGTGAAGATGGGATTACCTACATTTTTTTCAAACTGCAAAACCAAACAAAATAATAATTTGTTGAATTTGTAAGGTGTAAAAAAAATCACGTGGCTTTGGGGATCAGGATATTTATTGAAGGATCAATCTTCATGGAAAGCCATGCTTTTTTTTGACTGTTGGGTGATTTTACTCTTCTTTAGATAGTTATGCATCCCTATTCCCAGGTACATTTTAAGGTCCTCTGATTTAGAATATGTTCACTCAGGTGGAAGATGCTGGAAATACAACACTACCTCAGTTTCTTCCCAAATATCAAGCATCTGTTTATATGTCAGTTTGAGGAAACTTCCCCACATGTTACCGAAGCAACACCAACATTTCAGGAAGGAATAGCTGGTCTTGTGAAGTACCACAGTTTTTTTTTCTCTTTTCGTATTTAGGGAACTTCTTGCCTCTACATATTCCTTACCATTGGTGGGTCCACGATGTAGAGGAAGCAGCTCAAATTCCTGGGGGTTAACATCACGGATGTCCTTTCCTGGCCTCAGCACATAGATGTAATAATGAGGAACGTACACGGGCACTTCTACTTTCTACTTCTACTTCTACTAGTTTAAGAGATTCATTGTGTCAGTGAAAAGTCTAACAAACTTCAGTAGATGCATTGTAGGAAGTATGCTGAGTGATTGCATCGTGGCAATTCAAATGCACTGAAATATAAGTAAAGGGCCTGTCCCACTTACATGTCCTTGGCACGCAAATTACCCGACCTCGTGGTTGCGTTGAGCCGCGATGATCCCGCGTGATTTCATGCGTACGCACAGCTGTGTGGAGCGCGTGACGTCATTTGAAGATGGACACAAAGCTGGAGTAACTCAGCGGGACCGACAGCATCTCTGGAGAGAAGCAATGGGTGACGTTTCGTGTCGAGACTCTTCTTCAGTCTGAAAAGAAGGGTCTTGGGAGTAGAAGTGGGGGCGGATCCGGACCACAACGACCGTCAGCCCCAGGCCGAGTTTGGCGATTGTTTGTCTGCTTCTGCTGCTGTTGGAGGTGAGACGTTGTGTCGTGCCAGGGTCTTGGGCATGTCCCACTTTAGGCCCTCAGTTCTGCAACAGGCCGTTGGCGCACGAAGATTTTGTTCGCTACAAATATTTCGGAGCCCCGCGCGATGCCGCGCACAACTACATACCCCTCCGCGTTTCTCAGTGGGACCGGCCCCACGCGGCCATACGATGCCCGTGTGCCTCAACGCGACCACAAGGTCACGTAATTTGCGTGCCAAGGACACGTAAGTGGGACAGGCCCTTAAGAGGCTGCAGAGAGTGGTGGACACAGCCCGTTTCATCAAACTCGCATCCCTCTCCACCATCAAAGGTATCTACATGAGATGGTGCCTCAAGAAGGAGACATCTATCATCAAGGATCCCCATCATCCGGGCCACGTTCTCTTCTTCTTGCTGGGCAGGAGGTACAAAATCCTTAAGTTTAGCACCGGCTACTTTCCAACAGCTATCAAGTGCTTGAACCAGCCTGCACAACCCTGATCCTTCTTGTGCAATGGAACACTACAACTCTTGCACTACCATGGACTTGTTTTCCAATTGTGTTTTGCACTATGTCTTGGGTTATTTTTTGCACAATCTGTTTTTTCCACTATCGAGGAACTTTTATGTAATTTATGTATTTGTTTACTGCATGAGTCTATGCGCCTGTGATGCTGCAGCAAGCAAGATTTACATTGTACCTGTACCTCACAGGACATGTGCATATGTCAATAAACCAGGTAAGTTTAGCTTAATTTATTATTGTCACGTGTACCGAGGTACAGTGAAAAGCTTTTGTTGCCTGCTATCCAGTCAGTAGAAAGACAATACATGATTACAATTGAGCCATTTACAGTGTATAGATACATGATAATGGAATAACGTTTAGTGCAAGGTAAACCCAGCAAGGTCCAATCAAGGATAGTCCGAGGTTCACCAAAGAGATAGATAGTAGTTCAGCACTGCTCTCCAGTTGTGGTAGGTTGATTCATTTGCCTGATAACAGCAGGGGAAAAACTGTTCCTGAATCTGGAGGTGTGCATTTTCGCACTTATATACCTTTTGCCTGATGGGAGTGGGGAGAAGAGGGAGTGGCCAGGATGTGACTCGTCCTTAGAATCATAGAGTGATACAGTGTAGAAACAGGCCCTTCAGCCCAACTTGCCCACTCTGGCCAGCAACGTCCCAGCTACACTAGTCCCACTTGCCTGCGCTTGGTTCATATCTCTTCAAACCTGGCCTATCCATGTACCTGTCTAACTGTTTCTTAAACAATGGGATAGTCCCAGCCTCAACTACCTCCTCTGGCAGCTTGTTCCATACACCCACCACCCTTTGTGTGTAAAAGTTCCCCCTCAATTCCTATTAAATCTTTTCCCCTTCACCTTGAACCTATGTCCTCTGGTCTTTGATTCCCCTACTCTGGGCAAGAGACTCTGCATCTACCCGATCTATTCTTCTCATGATAATGTGCACAAATTGATTCCTTGATTATGCTGCTGGCCTTGCCAAGGCAGCGTGAGGTATAAATTAAATGAATAGAAGGGGGGTTTGTTTGTGTGATGGTCTAGGCACTCAGAACAGGCCATTTCTGCTGTAAGTCATCATCTGTGTTCATGGCTCAGTATTTCCTTCCCAATTAGCAGAATGTGACCTGCTGTGGATATCCTTTAGTTATACTTTTTTCAAACTTATTTTGTATTTTCCTCTCAAACAGCTCTCAACTCCATACTTTTTCTTCTCTGACTACCCCCATCATACCATCAACTGGGTACGTTTACAACCATGGTACGTTTACATCAAAGAAGTTCCTTCGATATTATCTATCCTGTCCCCCACCCTCCCAAAGCTTTTCACTGTATTTCAGTACACGTGACAATCATAAATCCAACGCACCTCCTTGCCTGTCTGAAGCAGGGTTCCGACCCGAAGCGTCACCTATTGTCTCCGGAGAAGCTGCCGTTGAGTTACTCCAGCATTTTATGTCTATCTTTGGTATAAACCAACATCTGTAGTTCCTTTTCATTGCACCCCCTCACCCGCTCTACAACTTGAAATCAATGTGTTTTCTATCTTGCTCAATTCTGACTTCAAACTGAAACAATGCCAGTTTCTCATTCCACAAATGCTTCGTAACCTGCTGGGTTTTCCCAGCATTTTGTTTTTACATAAAGCTAATTTGTTTCCTCGTTTTTTCAGTTTCGATTTTGGGTCTTGACCTGAACTATTAACTCTGTTTATCTGTTTACAAATGCTATCTGGCATGCTGAATGTTATCAGATTTCCTGTTTTTATTTCAGATTTCGAACATCTGCAGTTTCTTGTGTTTTCAGCTAGAGCTCAGGACCCTGCATCCTGTTTCTAACAGAGTAAACTTTGAACACTTACAGGGTGTATACAGATTATGGTATGGTGGAAGAGAAACCAGTGGCCTTTGTTCCAGAATCAATAAAACATTCTTCTGATATGAGCCATCACTCTCAAAGCAGTGCAGTTGAAACCAACGAGTCATGAGTTATCATTGTACAAGACTGCACTTAAAACCTCTGAGAAATGGTTCATAAGTTCGTAAATGATGGGAGCAGTATTCAGCCATTTGGCCCATCGTTAACTCCGCCGTTCAATCATGGCTGATCTACCTCTCCCTCCGAACCACATTCTCCTGCAAATTAACTTTATGGAAATCCTGCACCAGCACTCCCGAGTCCCGTTGCACCTCTCATTTCTGGATTCTCTCCCCATTTAGGAATTAGTCCATGCCTATTATCAAAACTTCCTAATATCAAAATGAATGACTCCACACTTAGCTATGCTGTATTCCATCTGTCACTTCACTGCCCACTCTCCCAACCTGTCCAAGTCCCTGCTTTCTCTACACTACCAGCCCCTCTTCCTATCGTCGTATCGATACGATTGAATAGAACTTTATTTATCCCAGGAGGGAAATTGGTCAAGCCTGGATTATCATCTGGAAACTTGCTCACAAAGTTTTCAATCCTCTCATCCAAATCATTAATATACAACTTGAAGAGTTGCAGCCCCAGCACAAACCCTTGCGGAACACTGCTTGTCACTGGCAGACAACCAGAAAAGGCTTCCTTTATTGCCACTCTTTGCCTTCCTGCTATCCATGCTTGTATCTTCCCTCTGATACTCAGATCTCTAGAAACGCTGAACTCAAAGAAACAAGGAGAAAGTATGTAGATTTCAACACAATGAACCAAAAAGACGTTACATCTGTACAAGGAAATGGTACAGTACAGCAGATGGGACTGATGCAGGATATGAAAAGTAGGTCCAATTCAGGCAAAGGCACACATGTAGCTGCCACATTTAGCCAAAGCTCATCTGAAAGTCAAAGGTTAATGAGCTTGAGATGATTGATGTGGGAAGACAAATTGCACTCCCAATCTATGACGCACAAGATTGAGGTGTTTATTGGACAAGATAACATATTGAAAATGGGATTAAAAAAATGGGATTAATGTCAGATTCATGTAAAAAGCATGGTCAAGAGCTGGTGTGGAGTCGATGGGCAGAGGGCAGCATCTGTATAATGCTGCAACTGAAGTGAAAGAGGCAGGGTGGAAAAAGATGCAATGTGAAGTTGAACCTATTCTCAGACCATACATGACCAGACCAGAACATGAGGGATGAAGTGGACATTCAAATTGACCTGGTCCTCCAGGGTGAAAGGAAGATTACTGCCATGCATTCACTTTTTGCACGTGGGAGTGAAAGTTTGTTTCTACAGAGCAAGGGGGAACATGGCTTCTGGCCAGAGATGGAAGTATCTTGTTCAAGAAGGAACTGCAGATGCTGGAAGATCGAAGGTACACCAAATTGCTGGAGAAACTCAGCGGGTGCAGCAGCATCTATGGAGCGAAAGAAATAGGCGACGTTTCGGGCCGAAACCCTTCTTCAGACTCTTCAGATGGAAGTATCTTGTTGTCTTTGTGCCAAAGTAAATCACATAGAGGTTGGACAGATATTTGGATGTCTTCTTAGTTTGCTTTTCAATTTTAAAGAAGAGATGTGACATATGTGTCCAAGTAATATTGGCCCGTTGACACGTATCGTAATTTTACAGATGTCCCTCTTTTTCTCTGCCAGCCTCTCACAATTGAGGATGACCAACATTCACTCTAGTATTCAGTTCTGAGGTGGCTGATGAGGCCAATTAGGGAACTGCAGACTCTTCGGCAGATGGAGCAGGAGAGGGCTGACAGGATGTTCAGGAAGGTAGTTTGTAATGTGATGCACTCCTACTGCATGTGCGAGACTTTTGTGTGCCACTGTCGTGTGGCTTTGAGTCCTTAATGCATTCCAGAATGTTCCTTTTCCACTTTGAGTGGTCATGGTCTACTAAGAATTGGAGTGGATGTTGCATTTCTTCAGTGTAAGAGGACATCTTTGCATCCTATTCTCTGCCAGTTTGCTATTGCTTCCCTTAGAGATTTCTGAATAGAGTATCTTTTTCAGGAGTCGGATATCAAGATGTAAAGAACCCTTGGTCTGCCCAGAATATCCGACTGAGTGTAACTTGGGCCTCAGTGCTGAGAATGTTGGCTGGTAAGAATACATTGACAATAGTTTGCTGATCCTTTCAATTAATTTCCAATCAGGATGTATCCTGTTCTAACAAAGTTAATGTTGATGTTGGAGGATCTACATTAACAACAAATGTATCCTGTTCCCAATGACACTTGATTAGTAAGGATGTCAGGGGTTATGGGGAGAAGGCAGGTGAATGGGGTTGGGAGGGAGAGATAGGTCAGCCATGATTGAATGGCGTAGACTTGATGGGCTGAATGGCCTAATTCTACTCCTATCACATGACCAAGGAGATTAATTCTGCACCCATTTGATGTATTAAGGGCAACAAATGATGCTCCTCATTGCTCCAGAGTGGGGCTGAAACATGCTGCCGTAGTTGGTAATATTTTTCAAAGCCTGAGTTGTTTGATGTACAGTCCTACCTTCCTATATACATCCAAGGTTTTTATGAGATCTTTCAACACGCATTTCTTTAATTAACACAAGTGTTTTCCTGACTGCCTGAAGATGGTAGTGAATTTCATCATTGATGTCTGCCTTTATCGAATTGTGGTTTCTGAGATTGGGGAAATGGTCCGTGTTTTTCAGGCTCTTGCCATGAACTTTTATTCTTAGAGAGGTGGTGCAGCTGGGGTAATTTGATAGAGAATCTAGGTTTTGCTTTTGAGCATAAATCCATGCTAAGCTATACTTCAGTAAAACCATGTGCAATGGCTTGCAGGTCAGCCTCTGAGTGCACAAGCATTGGCTGAATACAGTAGCTTAACCACTGAGGTTTGGATGAAATATAAAGTGTTGGAGGAACTCAGCAGGTCAGGCAAGATCTGTGGAGGGAATGTCCACTTGATCTAACCATTCAGACCAACCTACCATGCAGAAGTCAAATGCTTTGCTGAAATCCATATATATAACGTCTACAGCTGGGCCCTCATCAACCGTTTTGGTCACATCTTCAAAAAAACTCAATCAGATTCGTGAGACACGACCTCCCACGTACAAAAAGATGCCGACTATCCCAAATCAGCCCATGTCCATCTAAATGCATGTATATCTTGTAACTTGGAATACTCTCGAGTAACTTTCTTACCACCGATGTTAAGTTCACTTGCCTATATTGCCTGGGCTTTACCTTGCAGCCCTTGAATAGAGACACAACATTTGCCTCCCTCCAGTCTTCCAGTACCTCACCTGCATCTAATTACGCTTTGTAAATCTCAGTCAGGGCAATTTCCCCTCTAACTTCCCACAGTCCTTGGATATATTTGATCAGGCCCACGAGATTTGTATACCTTCATACGCATCAGGACCTTCAGCACCTCTTCGACCATAATATTGACTGCTCACAAGACATTTCCATTCACTGCCCCAAGTTCCCCAGTCCTCATGTTTATGTCTCCACATAGAGTTGACTGCTTTGATTCCTGAGGGACCCCTTTCTCTTTCTGGTTACCCTTTTTCCCTTTATGTACATAAAATCTCTTGGGATTATCCTTAATGCTATCTACCAAAGCTATCTCCGGTCCCCTTTTTGCCCTCCTGATTTTCTTTTTTAGCTTACTCCTCAGTTCCCGATACTTCTCCAGGGATACACTTGATCCTAGCTGCCTGTACCTGGTCCATGCCTCCATATTCTTGGCCAGGGCCTCAATTTCTCTCGTCATCCAAGCTTCCTTACGCTCACCTGCCTTGCCCTTCACTCTAACAGGAACATGCATGTCCTGGACTCTTGTCAGCACACTTATAAAAACATCCCACTTTCTTGACGTTTCATTTCCTTCAAACAACCTGCTCCAAGCAAATTGAGCAAGTTTCTATCATACCTTCAAAAGATAAAAATCAAGTTGCTGTTTCGGGTCAAGAGCGCAGCATTTTGTTTTTCAGATTCCCAGCAATTGCTCTTTTTGTACTAGAGGAAGTGATACTGGTTGGCACTGTAAACCTCTTTTAATTAAAAAATAATTTTGTTATTTAAATTATTGACTATTTCCAGTAATTAGAACTGCGAGGTAGTGAGATATTACTTATCACCTCACTTTGCTTGGGGGCGGTGTAAAGCAGCCGCACATGTGCCTTGCTTTCATTGTGCCTGTTCTGCAGCTGATTTAGCAGATGCAATGGTGTGCTTCAGACACTGGTAGAAGAGAGCATTTGGTTGAGGGTTGAACACATCTCTCCAGCCTAATCACAAGCTTAATACGAACTCATCACTTAATACATTTGCAAAATAAGGGACATCAGAAATGAGAGATACATCTTTGTAAAATATAAACAATTTGTTAGAGAGCCACACAGTGGGAAGTGCGCGTCAGCCATGCTTGATTGGAGGAGTGGACTTAATGGGCCGATTGGCCTAATTCTACCTCTATCACTTTTGACTGCATGATCATGAGAGAGTATTTACTATTATTCAGTGATATTTTTGAATGGATTCAAACATGAATGTGTACATTCCTTGCAAGCAAGATAAGCAAGTAAAGACACAAAATGCTGGAGTAACAGGGGTCAGGCAGCACTAGAATGATAAAAAATCATATTAGAATGATAAGAAAACATTCCAACATCTAAACACTGGGCTTCAGCCCCATCCTATCGTTTTGGGCTTTGATTACTGCAGTTTTTTTCTTGGAAAACTAGCTCAAAAAACCATGGAGTATGTGATTTAATATATTAGTATCCAATTAATATAACTCTTCCCGACGAAAACTCGTAATACCACCAAATATCAACTTTGGTAGCTAAATTGCTACATGAAGTAAAGTTACAGTTCAACAGTTGCTTACAGCGATCCTCGAGTGTTGCCATTTATACATTTATTATCCCAATACAGGTGCACAACCTTTTATCCGAAAGCCTTGGGACCAGACACTTTTCGTAATTCGGAATTTGTCGGCCTTCGGAATGGAAATTTTTTAGCGTAGATTTTAATGGCTGGCTCAGTGGTAGAGTGCTCGGCTCATATCCGCAAGGTCGCGAGTTTGCGCCTTGATCCCGGCAGTTCCTCGGTCGCGAGTTTGAGTCTTCAATGTAGTTTTTTCTTGCAGAATAAATGTCTGTATGAAATGCAGTGTGTTGAATGAATTCCTGAATTTGTAAATGTGCCCGCAGCATTGAATCACCTCTCGCACTCATGTCACCCTAGCGGGGATACATGCCCTTAGGCGGCCAAAGGCGACATTTTCACACTCTTATATCCGTGTGCAGCAGAGGCGACGTGCGTTTGGCGCCAAACGTGAGCTTTGGTGAGCTTTGGTGTGCAGACGACATCCTGGAAAAAATGTCCGGTTTCTTCCAGGTAGGCGATATACCCTCCCGGGCAATATACCCTCCACTTCTATGTTATGAAGGGGATTTAGTTCCCCTTTCTTCCAGGACCGACCGGAGGTTCCGCTGTCACCTCTGCGGGCCACCCTCGGTGAACGCTCACTCAACTTTGTCGTGGGATTCCTACTCTCCCGCGCAATGTACCCTCACCTTCTCTTTTATGAATGGGGATTTAGTTCCCCTTTCTTCGAGGACCGACCGGAGGTTCCGCTGTCACCTCTGCGGGCCGCCCTCGGTGAACGTCCTGTCTCCCTGTCCCTGGGATAGTAGGGGGCGATCAAACAGCACAATACCCCCCTCCCCCTCCAACTCCAGAGGAATCCGCTCCCCGATGGGCCGCTACGGCGACAAGTGGCAGTTCGCCCACAGCCCGAGCTGCGCGACCCCAAGAACAAGACGTACCTTGCACACCATCAGCTTCTGCCCATACGGGGAGCGTGTTCCTCTGGAGTTGGAGCGGGGCTGGGCTGGAGTTGCTGATCTGGGATCTCCGTGCTTGCAGTGGGCCTGGGGGTTGGTGTCCCGATGAGCGGGCACAGCTCGGGCTGTGGGCGAACTGCCACTTGTCGCCGTAGCGGCCCATCGGGGAGCGGCTTCTGGTGGTCCTGATGTCTCCGGCCAGTTTGCAGTTTTCCTCTGGAGTTGGAACGGGGCTGGGCTGCTGCTGGCTGTGGGTCTCTGGGATCTCCGTGCTTGCAGTGGGCCTGGGGGTCGGTGTCCCGTTGGTCCTGACGTCTCCAGTGACTGGCATCGCCGACGTGAAGACAGTGCAAAGCCCCCGCGCCGGTGCAATGGGCGGGGAGCTGGAGAGGGGAGGGAAGGGGTCACACACATGGCCGGGAAGCAGAGGGGTGTAGGTGGGGTGAATTTGAAGGGAGCGACAATCTGCTGCTGCCTGCCCGCTGAGTTAAAAAGTTCCCACGCAAGACGTGTATCGTGAGTCTACCGTGGGAACTTTTTAACTCAGCGGGCAGGCAGCAGCATATTGTCAATTATTAACCCTCCCGCGCAATATACCCTCACCTTCTCTTTTATGAATGGGGATTTAGTTCCCCTTTCTTCGAGGACCGACCGGAGGTTCCGATGTCACCTCTGCGGGCCGCCCTCGGTGAACGTTTTCAAGGACCTTTCTTCAAGGACCGAAAAAATGTCCGCTATTCGGAGGTTTTCGTTATTTGGATCTTCGGATAAAAGGTTGTGCACCTGTAGCTCGTCTGGCCTTCCCTAAAAGGGTATATTACAGTAAATTTGGGAAATAGCCTGCTACTTTGAAATTAGAAAACGATAGAGAGAAAAAAATCATATCAATTTCCTTGCTCCACTGCCATTACCAACCACTTTAATGGCAATGCCTTTTTTAAGTATAAAATAAAATACAAGTATCTGAATAAATTAAGTAATTCACCCTTCATTCACCCCTATAGTTTAATTCATCCCAAAATAATTTAATTCGCTCATGGGTAAACCATTCACCAGTTTACGAAGCACTGGTGTAGTGTATCAAGTTTCGTTCAGATTGATGTTATATTTTACAAGTTATTCACATTTTTGAGAAAGTTTGAGAAAGAATCACTTGAACACTGCAGTGCTAGTTTGGCAGTTAGCAGCTATGATGTCATAATTGGACCTCAATGCTCACAACAATGTTGCCCTCCAAGTACACCGAGTCCTGCTGCCCTAGCATGTGCAATTGCATTTTTTTAAATTTATAATTAGGGAGGGTGAATAAGGCGAAATGAGCAGCCCCTGCGCAGGTGGGAGCTATGGGTGAGTGGTGGAATATTGTGTTGGGGAAATGGGTTGCATTGGGGAAATGGGTGAGTGGTGGAATATTGCTTTGGGGAACGGGTTGCGTTGGGAGATCAGCCTCCCGTGGGGGGGTTTGGGTGGGTGGAATATTGTGCTGGGGGAACTGGGTACGTTGGGGGACCAGGCCTCCCATGTGACAGGGACCCAAACTCTCATTTTGTGTGTGAGTTTGCATGTTAGTTTGTGAGTGTGCTTTTCATGACCTGAACTACGCCAAAACTGTACACGATAGCACTAAAATTGTTGCACCTTACCATTGTCCTGTGTATCAAGTCTCGTTATATTTGTTATATTTTAGAAGTTATTCACATTTTTACATTTACAAAACCACAATTTGAGAAAACATTTTTCCCTCTTCACTGGCACTTACAGCTATGATGTCACAATGGGATTGTAGCCCTGCTCGCTACAATGTTGCTATCCCAGAACACTAAGTCCTGCCAGCCTAAGTAAGTCGATTTGCATTTTTTTTAAAGTTTAAAATGAGGGAGGGTGAATAAGGGGAAATGAGCAGCCCCTGCGCAGTTGGGGGCTATGGGTAAGTGGTGGAATATTGCGTTGGGGGAACGGGTGATTGGTGGAATATTGCGTTGGGGAACGGATTACGTTGGGGGATCAGGCCTCCCATGGGGGGCTATGGGTGAGTGGTTGAATATTGTGTTGGGGGAACGGGGTTGCATTGGGGGACCAGGCCTCCCGTGTGACAGGTCCAGTTAATACTGAAAGTTTCAATGAGATTTTATTTCTATTTTGTCATTTCTTTCCATGCTTCTGAATAAACACCTTTAAATCAACATTCCACTTCCAGTAGATGTACTAAATCAGCCATCTGTACAAAGTTTGTACGTTCTCCCCATGACTGCATGAGTTTTCCCCCGGGTGCTCCAGTTTCCTCCCACGGTCCAAAGACGTACAGCTTTGTAGGTTAATTGGCTTTGCTAAAATTGTCACTAGTGTGTAGGATAGTGTTAATCTATGGGGATCGCTGGTCGGCACGAACTTGGTGGGCCGAAGGGCCTGTTTCCGCTCTGTATCTCTAAACTAAACTACATGAAAATTAATACTACCAGTGTTACTATTCGTTTTTGCTGTTCAGCATTAATTTAACATTTACACATCTCAATATCATTAATCTTCAAGTAAAATTCAGCAGTGGAATAGAATATTTATATCCGTGTGCGGACGTGGCGTCGAAGGACGAGAAGCCGAAGCGAAGAAGTGGAAGCTAAATAACAGAACGGACACATGCCGAAAAGCCAAATAACCAAACGGACGCAACACTGAAAAGCCAAATAACCGAACGGACGCAACGCCGAAAAGCCAAATAACCGAAAGGGCAGGACGCCAAAAAGCCAACTAACCGAAAGGGCAGGACGCCAAAAAGCCAAATAACCGAAAGGGCGGGACGCCTAAAAGCCAACTAACCGAAAGGGCAGGACGCCAAAAAGCCAACCAACCCAAAGGGCGCAATGCCAAAGAGCCAACTCACTGAACGGACGCAACACCGAAAAGCCAAATAACGGACCTGACGTCGCCAGGGGGCAGGACGTCTGCGATTGGTCCAGACCCCGGCATCCATCACATCACTGGCCGGAGGAGAAAGGAGCCTGGGGGTCATTTTCCCACACAAGACCGCCCGGGGCTGGAGGGTGATTGGGCGCTCTGAACCTGAGCACCAAGGTGTAAGCAGCCGAAGGAGCGCATCCCTCGGGACAGCCCCCACTCTCCCCCCTGGGGTCAGCGCAGTCTGACCACGGCCGCCCTCCGCCTCGTCTCCCCCGTGCGGCCGCACTGTGATTGTATTGTTGTATTGTATTCAAATTTATTGTCATTGTCTCAGTTAGAGACAACGAAATGAATTTCCCTTACAGGCAGTATCATAAAAATAAAAATAAAATAAATAAATAATAATAAATAATAAAACATATTAAAAATAAAATAGAATTTAAAAAAAAGCACAAACACAGAAAGTCCACGACACAACATAACACAGTGGCACCAAGGTGAGGAAGGCACCATAGTCCAGCCAGCCTCCCCTCCGTTCTCCGGGGGGGGGGGGCGAGGACGCGACTCGAATAATAGTCGCGTCTTCACCAGGAAGCGGCTGAAGGACGGTATCCCCCGCACCGTGCCCTCTTCCCCCACATAAAAACACAAAAAAACACACTTTTACATAACTAAATAAACAAAAAAACAAAAAGATACCGGGCTGTAGGTGGAGGCTGCTGGCACCAGCGCCACCGGAAGTACAACAACTCGATGGGCTGTGGGTCGGCAGCGCACACACACCCAGGTGGAGCGGGGTCGCGGACACACGGGGACGAAAACCCAGCAATGTCCCCATCAGCTGCAGCAGAGTTGGGGACAGTCTGGTCCCTCCGCCCACCCAGAGTCACTGACTAGACCACGACCCCCACACAAGGGTGATTCACCCCCCCCCTGACCCCCAGACCCCGACCCACACATGGGGTGTTTCACCCCCCCCCCCCCCCCAACACCCACACCGGGTGATTCACCCCACCTCCCCCAGACACGGGGACAGACGGCCTGTAAATCGCTTTTAAAACATGGGGGGAGGGGACACAAATTCCCTGGCTGTGTGCATGACAACGAAGAATTTTATATCCTCCCACTCCCCCCCCCCCCCCGACAACAAGAAGCGCATTTTATTTATTATTTAAACAAAGTAGTACCGTCTGGTTCCTGTGTAACGCACACAACAAGCTCCGACACACAAAACACCAGATAATCTGTATTTTTTCAGTTTATTTGCAGCTCATTTGTTTTTTTTAACTTTGCGCATTGAACATTGTCATTTTCGCAGCGGTATCGAGTAAATCGTACTTTTTTTCCCCCCGCAGATTATTAATTACTCTCAAATCACATACCTTACCTCTATTACCCCTCTACATAAGTTCAGTTCAGTTCATTTTTTTTATTGTCATCTGATAAAAACATGCTTCCACATGAATCATGAACGAAATTTGTACTCTGGTCCGAGCAGCATAATAGAGCAGTAAGACATCAATAAAGTACAGTAAAGACATCAATAAATTCTAACATATAAAACCTTCCACAATAAATCTAAATAATAATGAGCCTATAAATAAGTAGTAAAAAGTAAAAAGCAGCATGGTTAAAAGACAGCAGCATAATAATGTCCATAGCAGCAGCAGTGGCTGCAGACAGTTCACTGAGGTAATGAGGGTTCAGTCAGTGAGGTAGGGAGTTTAAAACTCACGGCCTCGGGGAAGAAGCTCGCTTTTAGCCTTGTTGTCCTGGCCTTTATGCTGTGCAGCCTTCTCCCTGAGGGGAGGGGGCCAAAGAGTCCAGTGGGTGGGGTCCTTCATGATGTTCGAGGATCTGCTCTTGCACCTGCTGATGTAAATGTCCTCAAAGGCATTAGAAGATCATCTGAGCATCTTGAAATCAATCTCATGAGCACAAATGAAAGATAGCCGAGCAACGCGGTATCGATATATATATATAAAACCTCCTGTTTTTCTGACCATGTCTTATCTAATATTCAGTAAGCCAACCTGGACAATTAGTTTGGTGTGACAGTTGTGTAGGAAGGAACTACAGATGCTGGTTTTAACCGAAGATGGACACAAAAAGCTGGAGTAACTCAGCGGAACAGGCAGCATCTCTGGAGTGAAGGAATGGGTGATGTTTCGGGCCTGACCTGACTTCAGACCTGCAGACTGAGTCATTGTTCCGAGCGCCAAATCCCTTCTGCTGACCCCGGGGGGGGGGGGGGGGGGGGAGAAGAGTGGGGGCTGTACCGAGGGATGTGCTCCTTCAGCCGCTTACTCCTTGGTGCTTGTGTTCAGAGTGCCCAGTCACCCTCCAGCCCCGGGCGGTCTTGTGTGGGAAAATGACCCCTTCCCGTCTTCCCCAGCCAGTGATGTGATGGACCCGGGGGCCTGGACCAATCGCTGACAAATCTCGTCCCCCCCGTCGACGTCATGTCCGTTATTTGGCTTTTCGGCGTTGCATCCGTTCGGTGAGTTGCCTTTTCCCCATTGCGCCCTTTCGTTTAGTTGGCTTTTAGGCGTCCCTACCTTTCGGTTATTTGGCTTTTCGGCGTTGCGTCCGTTCGGTTATTTGGCTTTTCGGCATCGTACGCTTTCGGTCATTAGGTTTTTCGGCGTAGTTTCCGTTCGGTTATTTGGCTTCCACTTCTTCGCTTCGGCTTCTCGTCCTTCGACGCCACATCCGGGTACTATTTATATCATGCTCCTCATAGGAAAAACTCTTGGAGAAAAAAAAATGATTTTCATATATAAGAGATGGGGGCATGTAAGTAGTATGGGATTTGGGAATGGGAAGACCAAAAGCTTAGTCAAAGAGGTGAGAGCTATTGAAGAGAGAAATAAAAGGAAAAAAACTGTTTTGCAATTGAGTTTGGATGGTGAGGAATGGCTGAAAAGTCAGATCCAATAATGGAATAGAGTGAAAGAAATCAAACAGATGCATGGATGCGATAGGTCACACGTTCTAAATGCAGTTAATTTTGCAGATTTATTAGAGACATTAGGTTTAATGTATAGGAAGTCAGCCCCAATAATATGTGCTGCCTGTCCTGCTGAGTTACTCCGGTTCTTTTGTGTCTATCTTCTGGATGGTTTAATATAATAAAGAACTCTGAGCTGCAATGGATGTATGGGTGTTTGTATGGGAAATGATCCAAAGGATTGGCTAAGTTTATGAAGGATAGATACATGTAGTGAGGCTACCAGGGAGAGTATCAGAGATACTGATCCTGGAACTGACGCAGGTACACACCTTGCTTTCACCATGATAGGAGGAGCAGAAAGGACTTATCCCCATCCTTGGAACGGGTGAAAACAATTTTAAAGATAAATCTGAGATGATGTAAAATTGACAACCCATAATAATGAAAGACACAAAATGTTGCAGTAACTCAGTGGGTCAGGCAGCATGCCTGAAGAATATGGACGTGATGTTTTGGGTCAGGACCATTTGTCCATGGTCTCCAGGGATGCTGCCTAACTTGCTGAGTTACCCTAACATTTTGAGTCTTTTCTTGATAAACCAGTATCTGCAGTTCCTCATTTCTACATTTTAAACCATAAGAATGTATAGATTAAGCAGGCAAAGGTGGATAGAATTAGTTCCATAGATATATAGAATACTAAATAGGATAGCTCATCCTCTCCAACAATATAAATGTCTTCCAGCAGTAAGGGCTAATGCAGCAAAAGCTTGAGTTAAAGGTGATGGAAGAGAGGTAGAGGAGGTCAATGTATGCCATCATGTATATGGGGGGGGTGGAAGATTGCAACCTTCACGTGGTCTGTCCTGTTTTGACGAATGCAACCCGGTGTGCACAATCAAATAAGATCAAATAGAACAAGTTGTCCTACAACTTTAGGCAGTGCACGCCAAACGCAAGAAGAAGAGATATATATGGGAGCAGAACCTATTGTGATGGAAAGAAAAATATTTGAATGGAGCTTAAAATATATTTATCTGACAAAAACCTATGATGTATCAGGTAATCTAATATCAGTCTGAAGAAGGGTTTCGGCCCGACACGTTACCTATCTCCTTCGCTCCATAGATGCTGCTGCACCCGCTGAGTTTCTCCAGCATTTTTGTGTACCTTCGATTTTCCAGCATCTGCAGTTCCTTCTTGAACAATCTAATATCAGAGTTATATCGAACAGCAACTAAAATATTTGAACAGGTAAGTGGTTTAAAACGAAAGGTAATTGGGTGACCAAGAAGTTTTCAGATACAATGTAAAGAAGGAAAGAGATTAGAAATAATTAAAAAGGATATAGAGGCTAAAAATAACACATTTAAAAGGGATTGGTGATGTGTGGATATGGGGTGGTGTGAAGGCCCAGTTTTATATGGGCTAGGAATGCTGCGGATTGATGATATACGAGGTTTATGATAACACAATGCATGGTTGGGTGAAAAGGAGTTTTGCTGGTTAGAAACAGGGCTGGAAGGAAAATAACGATGATGGGCTCTATGGAAGGTATGAGTCAAGTGAGACTAAAATTATGTTTATTATGAAAATCATGTTAAGGTGGTAAAGTGCAGGGGGGGGGGGGAAGAGACTGGAGGCATAGATGGAATGGAGTTATTAAAGTGGAAAATGAAAGGTAGAAAGGGCCAAATATTCTGAAACAATGCAAGCCCATGGTCTCACATCCAAATCAAAGAAGAAACTGCAGCGAGAGTGGAAGGAAGGTAGTTCAAAGAGGTTACACAAGGCAGGAAATAGAAACATAGAAACATAGAAAATAGGTGCAGGAGTAGGCCATTCGGCCCTTCGAGCCTGCACCGCCATTCAATATGATCATGGCTGATCATCCAACTCAGTATCCTGTACCTGCCTTCTCTCCATACCCCATGATCCCTTTAGCCACAAGGGCCACATCTAACGCCCTCTTAAATATAGCCAATGAACTGGCCTCAACTACCTTCTGTGGCAGAGAATTCCAGAGATTCACCACTCTCTGTGTGAAAAATGTTTTCCTCATCTCGGTCTGCAGAGTTCCAGCAGGTGCGGCGTCTACAGCCCGGGATCCCTCGTGGGGGACCCGGGGGAAGAAGGAGCCTCCACCGCCGGCCCGCGGCCAACTTCTACCGCGGGCCCGGCGTGGACTTAACATCACCCCTGGAGGGGAGCTTCGACCGCCGGCCCTGCAGTCTACGGTGCTTCTGGCTGCGGCGGAGACTTTAAATCTCGACCGCCGGCCTGCGGCCTACACCAACTTAAAGCCGCGGTCTCCGGTGAGGAAGAGCCGATCCTGGACTGACTCTGGACTCTGGTCCTGTCCACGGGGGGGGGAAATGGAGGAGGACTGGCCAAATTTTGTGCCTTCCACCACAGTGATGAATGCTGTGGTGGATGTTTGTGTTACATTTTTATTGTGGTTGTGTGTTCTTTATTATTGTATCGCTGCTGACAACCCAAATTCCACCGACCCTGGTTGTGTGGCAAATAAATTCTATCTATCTATCTATCTATCTAAAAAGATTTCCCCCTTATCCTTAAACTGTGACCCCTTGTTCTGGACTTCCCCAACATCGGGAACAATCTTGCTGCATCTAGCCTGTCCAACCCCTTAAGAATTTTGTAAGTTTCTATAAGAAATGAGTGTTAATGTTAGCCCGTCTATATTACAAAGCATTTTAAAACATTAAGTGCCTCTTCAATATCCTCTCCTGCTTGTTGCTAATTTTCTTCCACGTTAAGTGTGCCGCAATGTTTAAAACTCTACAAACGTAAATGTGTAATGATAATTAAGCAGTGGTATGCTGGCTGCCAAGAGATTTACACTAGATGTCAGCATAACTCCACCCTGATAGTTGTCTGCCTCAGTAAAGCTTTCAGCATCCTTGAGGTAAAGAGCACAACATCCATATTAGGTAAGATTAAATACGGATTAATCTTGAAAGGTAGCAGAGAATTTCCATGAAAATGATTTGACAGTTTCCATCTTCTTCAATCATATTCAGAGTTATTTAAGATGAAATTTCATGAAATAAAAGCCAACATTTACAGATAATTATCTCGAACGACTTTCCCAATGGTTTTATATTATGTAAATAAGATACAGCTTTATAGCTGTCAAGAGTCAATAGTGTTTTATTGTCATATGTCTCAGACAGACAAAATTCTTACGTGCAGCAGCACAACAGAATATATAAAGAATAAATTGAGTTTTTGTAATGAAGCTCAGTGAATTAGTGAATTAAAAATAAAAGTTAGTCCTGACAGTTTGAGTTTCCCTTGGGAGCCCAGCAACTGACTGGGATAGTGCAGATGCCTTGTTGGCCCTGACCATCAGCTCGCTGTAAGCCTGGGCTCTAAAACAAACCTGCAACCTTGTGTTAGAGTGGTCTGAATAGAGACATGCATATGCACTATTCTTTTCAATTTGCTTCGCTCATGTGTCAGACGATGTTCTGCCATCGCTTTGCCACAGCCAGTGCCACATCTGTGCCTCTGCGGAGATTGTCCGCAGTACATGCCTCTCCGCCGCAAGTCAGTAGGTGGGCCATTGTCTGTACCTCTCCACAGTTGCACTTGTCAGAGTTCGAGAGGCCCCACTTCTTCAGGTTGAGTCCGCAACGTCCCACTCCAGTGCGGAGGCGGTTTAGGGCTTTCCAGGTAGTATAAGGCAGGTGGTGTTCTGGTGCCATCTGTTGTTTGGTTTTGGTGCCTGGTACGGTTGGCTCTAGTTCCATGAAGCTGTTCCGACTTCAGGCGTTTCTTGGCATGTTGGTGATTGTGCAAGGGGTGACGGGGATCTGTGTCCGCATTGACGCATTCTACTGCAGCTGCCCGATCACGTCTTGGAGATGATTTATCGATGCCTGCCAGCTCGTACTGATGGGGATCATGACAGAAGCCTCCTCATGGCGATCCCCGGAAACGGCGACACGATGCACTCTATAACGCGTCGGGCAACCAATTCCGTCAACATGTTAGACGATGACGACAAAAGCCAACATTCTTTTTAATAGGAGAACTTCATGATTCCGTAATTCAGCAGTATTTGTGACTAATCAATATTCGGGTTCAGTCAGATGATATGCATTTCTGCACACTGTCCCATGACCTCAGTTTCTTTCAAGTTGTCTTGATAGCTGGTGAATACAAAAATCATATTGTCCTTGTCATGTGTCATGTACATACTTAGTCATGGAGCTGTGAATTGCAGCAACTCTGACCTCTGGGTTTTTCCTCTTTAAGTGCAGTATTGGCAGTTGTACATTGAATTATCCTCTGCTTCTTTTAGTGTCAGCAGTAACTTAATCGGTATTGGCCCTCCCTGAATCTAAAGGTCCTGGACTCAAACAGTCAGCCACGAAAAGGAATTGAAAAAGAAAAAGCAGGTGCAAAATGGCTCGGGAGAACATATGTAGCACAAAAATAAGAAATATATTTCTTGCACAGTAGTAAATTAGGAGACTGTACAATAAGGTCTATGAGAGGTTTAAGATGTACGAACATAAATGCAAAAATATTTTGAAAAAAAGTGTAGGAAGGAGCTGGTTTACACTGAAGATAGACACAACATGCTGGAGTAAATCAGCAGTCAGGCAGCATCTCGGGAGAGAAGGAGTAGGTGGCGTTTCTGGTCAAGACCCTTCTTCAGACATTAAAAAAATGTTAGCTACAGGCACTATTAACTATGTAGGATGACAATGTTATTCATTGGTTAAAAATAAGACAGGAATTGTTTCTAAATAATCCTGCATGAAAGTTTTAAGAAAAGACTAGACCAAGTGGGACCCATTGGGTCCCGTCCCCCAACACTGGGGGAGGGTGGGGGGCGCGCCGTCACATGGGAGGGCTGCATTGTGACATCATTCGGGTGCGCTGAGGTTCCCCTCCCTCCCTCATGGAGTGTCCCGTCCTGCCTTGCGAGTCGATTGTGACGGAACTCGGGTTTTTTCCGCTGAAATGGGTGAGTTTTTTGGATTTAAAAAAAAACTTTAAATGATTAAAAAATGTGGAAATATAGGTGGGAATGTGAGGGGGAAATGTTTATCGCATCGACGGGAAACATTTGAGTAGAATGTGTGAAAATGGGAAGGCTGTTTGGAAGAAAATAGGACACGCATACACAGACAGCCACAAACAAGACGAAGCGTTTTAGTAATAGTATAGATAAAGATAGGAAGGGAGCATATGATTAAATGGTGAAGGAAATGTACTGGAGCGATCAAGGGCAGATTTCTGTGTTTTAAATATTCATTTTGAGAATCTTGATGTAACTGGCAAGGCTGACATTTATTGCCTGGCCTTAATTACACTTGAGAAGGCGATGAAGAGTTGTTGCAGTGCTTTGTCAGAGGTAATCCCACATTGCTCTTGGGTAAGAATTACTGGGATTTGGATCCAGTGAGGGTAAAGGAACAGCAATATATTTCATAAGTTCTAGAAGGCTATTTGGCCCATCAAGTCTACTCTGCCTTTCAATCATGGCTGATCTATCTTTTCCTCTCAACCCCTTTCTTCTGCCTTAGCCGCATAATCCCTGACACCCATACTAATCAAAAATCTGGCAATCTCTTCCTTCAAAATATCCATTGACTTGGCTTCCACAACCGACTGTGGCTATGAATTCCGCAGATTCACCACCCTATGACTAATGAAATTCCTTCTCATCTACTTTCTAAAGGTACGTCCTTTTATTATGAGACTTTCCAGACCAAAGTGGGGTTGAACATGGGGGGAAATGTTCCCACTTACCCGCTTGCTTTGCTCTCCTTTGGTGGTAGAGGCATGGCTTCAAGAGGTGGTGACTGTTCAAGGACAAGCTTTTCCAATAGGTGAAACGCCTGAGCATGCCTGGAACCCCCACGCATGCGTGGACTTTATTAACTTGTTAAAGGCACATTACACATATCATAACATCCCCTCTTTTTCCAAAAGAGAAAAACGTACAGATGTACAATATACTCACTTGGCATATATCTGTCCAAGTGAGGAAAAGAACACTTTTTTTTAACGTAAGCTGCCTTGCAGCTGCGGCTCGCTTGCAGTCCGTTTGTCTTTTCTTTTTTAGTTTTCTTTTGTCCTGTTGTTTCAGTTTATTTTAGTTGTGCATGTGTGGGGGGATGGGAGAAACTTGTTTTTAGTCTCTTCCTTCCAGGGGGATGCAACCTTTTCTTGTCATATCCCCCCGTCTCCGCTGAGGCCTAATTGCGGAGCTGGCGGCCTCCAACTGGGACCAACCACGAGGCTCCGGAGGCATAGCCAGGACTTACCAACGTGAGGCTGGTCGACTTCGGGGCTGTGGCGGCGTTGCGGCGGCGGCAACCCGACTTCGGAGCCTCGGAGGCTCAGCCGCGGGCCCAGTGGACTTGGGAGCTCGCAGGTCCCAGGTTGGTGACCTGTTTTCCGGAGCTCCCGCAACAACAGTTTCATCCGCTGGACTGGAGGGTGGCAGCTTCGTCTGCCCCGGGCCACGGAGTTTGAACCGGCCCGTTCGCGGAACTCAGATTCAGCCGCAGGACTTAACATCACCCTGGCCGTGCTTCGCGTGTTGACGTGCGACTAGCTCGTCAGGTGGATTTCCGCAGGTCTTGCGGAGATGTACGCGATTGCGACGGTATATGCCAGATGGGCTCTGAACCACATATGAACGCTTGTCAAGCTGGCGAGAAACGATGGCTTTCTCCCAACTCTTCTTTCCTTGATCGAGAGGTTGCATTCGCACTGTGTCGCCCTCATGAAGTGTGGAAAGGTTTTTAGCTGACTTATTGTAATTGTCAGCTTGCTGCTGAACCCGCTGCTTCATGCGTTCATGCTCGTACACATCTCTGGGTTCAAGTAATCTCGCTGTCGTCGGCAGTAATGTCCGCGTGCGACGATTCATGAGGCGCTGAGCGGGACTTGTGCTCAGCCCTTGCGTAGGCGTATTACGATGATCCAACATCGCTAGGTCGGGGTCAGATCGTGATTTGCTGCTCTTCGTCATGATTTGTTTCGCGGTTTTGACGGCTGATTCTGCTTTCCCGTTCGCTTTGCTATTACAGGGACTGCTGCACAGGGGCTCAAAATCCCATTCCCTCGCGAACTGGCGAAATGCGACCGATGTGTACTGTGGCCCGTTATCGCTCACAACTTGTGTCGGGCTGCCGTATCTCGCGAAATGAGCTTTCAACTTGCGAATCACGATTGGACTGCTCGTGTCTCTTGTCTGGCCTACTTCCACAAAGTTGCTATGGTAGTCTACGGTGACGAGATAATCTTTCCCGTCCCATGTAAAGAGATCTGTGCCGACATTCTCCCATGGTCTTGTCGGCAGCCAATGACTCATGAATGTCTCTATTTGCTGGCTCACCTCATAGGTGCAGCAGACATCACATGTAGCAATATACTGCTTTATATTGCTACTCAGGCCAGGCCAGAATAGGCATTCGCGTGCTCGTCGCAGGCAGCCTTCGACGCCTAGATGTGAAAAGTGTATCTTTTCTTTCATGTCTCTTCTTAAGCTTATCGGTATGATCACGCGCTCGCCCTTGAAGATGAAACCATCTTGGACTGCGAGCTCATCCCTATAGCTGTAATAAGGCATGAGCTGTTCTGGTAGCCTATCTCGTTTATTAGGCCAACCACTGATGGTGACACGTTTCAGCATCTGTAGTGTGTTTTCTTTCTCTGTTTCATCGCAAATTTGCTTGAGACGCTCATCTCGAATTGGCAAGTGTGATACCATGTTTACCTCCTCAAATGCTTGCTCTCTGCTCACAGTATCGCTAATTGCACGCGGCAGTATATCCGCAAGGTACATGAGCTTCCCCTGACAGTAGCTGATGTCGAAATCATAGCTCTGTAGGCGGAGTAGCGTTCCTTGTAGACACTTCGGCGCTTTCACTAGTAGCTTCTTTGCTATCATTTTCCAGCGACTTGTGATCGCTGATCACACTGGTGAAACGACCAAATGTATACTGATGGAAACGCTCCATTGCAAATAACACGGCGAGCATCTCCTTCTCAATCGAGGCATATCGCGATTCGGTGTCAGTTATTGCTCTGCTCGCATACGCGATGGGACGTCGCTTTTGGAGCAAGGCTGCCCCCAGTCCCTTGTTGCTGGCATCACACTGAATCATCAGCTCCTCCTTGGGATTGTAGTACGCTAAGATCGGTGCTTCAGATAACATCTGTCAGATCTTGGACATCGCTTTGTCCTGCTCAGCAGACCACTCCCATGCTATGTCTGGTCTCGTCAGCTGTCTGATGGGCTCAAGGGTATCAGACAGGCTGGGTAGAAAACGGCTCAGGTAGTTGATAAATCCAACTAGCCTCTGCACACCCTGTGCATCTGAGGGTGCTGGCATATTGACGCCATCTGCGATCTTTTTGGGGTCGAGCTGCAGTCCTGTGCCAGTGATCACATGTCCTAAAAAGAGTATCTCCGTTGCTCTGAAGATAGACTTGTCCTTGTTAAGTTTGATGTGTTGCTGTTCACATCGCTGAAGCAACTGCTCGAGCTTCGAGTCGTGGTCGATGACCGCATCTTCCATCGGCTCTCCCTTACCATAGATGAGGATGTTGTCTGCAACGCAGATTACTCCAGGTAGCCCTTCGAGCACTTGATGTAATCTTCGCTGGAAGATTTCAGACGATACACTTAAACCGAATGCCAATCGGCGCCACCGGTAACGCCCGAAAGGTGTGTTGAACGTCGTCAGATTGCACGATTCTTCGTCAAGTTTCACCTGCCAGAAAGCTGAGCTCATGTCTAGCTCACTGAAGTTCTTTGCTTGGTCGAGATCTGGCAAGATGTCCTCAATAACTGGGAGCGGATAGTGTTCTCGCTTCAGCGCTTTGTTTAGCGGTCGTGGATTGATGCACACCCGGACATGGGGCTAGTGTGTGGTCTACGCCGTGTAAATATCTGTGTGGCAAGATGTTCACGTTTGCTCCGCCGTCCACTTGGACGTCAACCTGCTTCCCATTGACAAGCATCAATGTGTAGACATCATCTCTAGGCCGCACCGTGTTAAATTGTGAGCCTGATACTATCAATGTACTCAGTGCTCGTGTCACTTCCAGCCTGGTTATCCACTTTGTGCACTTTCTTCTTTCTGCACACTTTGGTAAAGTGGTCGTTACTGCCACATGCCCTACACGTCTGTCCGTAGGCTGGACATTGCTGTTTGTCCATTGCATGCTCCTTGCCACAATACTTGCACACTTTCGCATCTTGATTGTGCTTGCCTTGGCTGTACTTAGGCGTAGCCCACTTGCTTTGCTTGTGTGGGTATTGCACAGTCGCGCCTCTCTTGTCGCTCTGCTGTCTGATCTTGTGGACTGCAGCAGCAGACGTGCTACTTCCAGTGAAAGCTTGTAGAAGTAACTCAGCAGTCTCAGCACTCTTGCAGATGTCGATACATCCGTTGAGCGTGAGCTTCCTTTCCTGCTGCAAACGTCTCCTCGTATGCGAGTCGCTAATGCCCAACGCGATCTTGTCACGGAGCAAGCTGTCCGTCATGCACTGGCAGAAATTACAGGACTTTGCCAGTGTTCTCAGGCTCGCCATGAACGAGTCAAAGTTCTCACCTGCTTCTTGCTGTCTCTTGTTGAAGAGGTATTGCATATGGCACCAGGCCACCATATCTAGCACCATCACCGACTTCAACTCCCACGCCCTGCCCGACCAAGCTTCCAACCTCATCATTCCCCAGCCCCGCACGGCCCGGTTTTACCTTCTCGCCAAAATCCACAAACCCGGCTCTCCCGGCAGACCCATTGTCTCTGCTTGTTCGTGCCCCACCGAACTCATCTCCACATACTTTGACTCCATATTATCCCACTTGGTCAAATCCCTTCCCAACTATGTTCTAGACACCTCAGACACTCTCCGCCGCCTCCGCGCATTCCACTCTCTAGGCCCTCACCCCCTCATCTTTACCATGGACGTCCAGTCACTCTACACCTCCATCCCCCACTAGGATGGCCTCAAAGCCCTCCGGTACTTCCTCGACCAGAGGAGCAACCTATACCCAGCCACTGACACCCTCCTCCGCCTAGCGGAGTTGGTCCTCACCCTCAACAACTTTACGTTTGACTCCTCCCATTTCCTCCAAACACAAGGCGTAGCAATGGGCACACGCATGGGCCCCAGCTACGCCTGCCTCTTTGTCGGGTACGTCGAACATTCCTTGTTCAATACGTACCAGGGCCCCATCCCCGACCTCTACCTCCGTTACATTGACGACTGCTTTGGGGCCACCTCCTGCACCCACACACAACTGACTGACTTCATCCACTTCACCACCAACTTCCATCCGGCACTCAAATACACCTGGACCATTTCCGACACTTCCCTACCATTCCTTGACCTCACCATCTCCATCGCAGGGGATAGACTTCTGACCGACATACACTACAAACCCACTGACTCACATGGCTATCTAGACTACACGTCTTCCCACCCTGCCCCCTGTAAGGACTCCATCCCCTACTCCCAATTCCTCCGCCTACGCCGCATCTGCTCCCAGGATGAGACGTTCCACACCAGGGCATCGGAAATGTCCTCGTTCTTCAGGGAACGGGGATTCCCCTCCGCCACCACAGATGAGGCTCGCACCAGGGTCTCATCCATACCCCGCAACACTGCTCTCTCTCCCCATCCCCGCACTCGCAACAAGGGCAGAGTCCCCCTAGTCCTCACCTTTCACCCCACCAGCCGGCAAATACAACAAATCATCCTCCGCCATTTTCGCCACCTCCAACGTGACCCCACCACTCGCCACATCTTCCCATCTCCCCCCATGTCTGCCTTCCGCAAAGACCGCTCCCTCCGCAACTCCCTTGTCAATTCTTCCCTTCCCTCCCGTACCACCCCCTCCCCGGGCACTTTCCGTTGCAACCGCAAGAAATGCAACACCTGTCCCTTTACCTCCCCCCTCGACTCCATTCAAGGACCCAAGCAGTCATTCCAGGTGCGACAAAGGTTCACCTGTATCTCCTCCAACCTCATCTACTGCATCCGCTGCTCTAGATGCCAGCTGATTTACATCGGTGAGACTAAGTGGAGGTTGGGCGATCATTTCGCCGAACACCTCCGCTCAGTCTGCAAGAACCTACCTGAACTCCCGGTGGCTCAGCACTTCAACTCCTCCTCCCATTCCCAATCCGACCTCTCTGTCCTGGGTCTCCTCCATTGCCAGAGTGAGCAACACCGGAAATTGGAGGAACAACACCTCATATTCCGCCTGGGTAGCGTGCGTCCGGCGGGCATGAACATTGAATTCTCCCAATTTTGCTAGCCCTTGCTGTCTCCTCCCCTTCCTTAACCCTCGAGCTGTCTCCCCCCATCCCCCCGCCCTCGGGCTCCTCCTCCTCCCTTTTTCCTTCCTTCTCCCCCCCCCCACCCCCTATCAGTCTGAAGCAGGGTTTCGGCCCGAAACGTTACCTATTTCCTTCGCTCCATAGATGCTGCTGCACCCGCTGAGTTTCTCCAGCATTTTTGTGTACCTTGCATATATCTCATTCTTCTCGCCAATGGCGTAGCTCTCGAAAGCTCAAATGATCTCGGCCAGTTCTTAGTTCTCCTTGTTGTTGGCGAACACAAAACTGTCGTAAATCTCCAGTCCTGACGGGCCAATTGTATGGAGAAACAATGCCGTCTGGTCTGCTGGTGTTTGCCTGTCTAGCCGTGCGACCTCGCTGCACATTTGCCCACATCTGACGCCATGTTTTCCAACCCACAATCACTCCGCGGGTTGACGGTTTATGGGGTCGGTGGTCGTATACCGCTCACGGGAGGTGGACCGGCAGTGCGCTGTGGAGTGCTACCGGTGGCCGTCGGCGTAGGCCGCTGGTCGCCCGTCTCCGCATCCGCACTCAACTCAGCTTGCTGCTGAGTGGCCGTCTGCCCCACCCTTCAGGTAGCCATGTCGTTTTCCGGCAGTTTTAATATTTTCCGTGCCTTAAATGCTGCTCACTAACCAATCCTACGGCGCTTGACAGTTTCACTAGTCCTGAGCTGCTAACTGTTCCAGCCGGGAGCTTCAGGTTGTGGCAGAAAAATGATTCTTTAAGGCACCACCGCTGCCACCATGTTCAAGGACAAGCTTTTCCAGTAAATAAAACTCCTACGCATGCCTGGAACCCCACGCATGCGTGGACTTTATTAAGTTGTTAAAGGCACAATACACATATCATAACAGTGACGGAGTAGCCTGTGAAGTAACTGCATTCAAGATTCAAGAGAATTTATTGTCATGTGTCCCAGCTAGGACAATGAAATTCTTGCTTTGCTTCAGCACAACAGAATATTTTAGGCATAAATAAATACGGATCAGATCAGTGTGTCCATATACAATTGAATATATATATGTATACCAGGCACGTGCCATGAGTAATTAGTCAGGGTAGGCAGTAGCTTTTAAAAAATCTTGAAAACCGTGCTTGCGCAGATTATTCTCTCCCCGGCGAGCTGTCAGTCGGCTTTAAAAAATCTTGGAAACCGCGCATGCGCAGATTGTTCTATCGACTTTTATCAAGTAATTTGTCTTCAATAGGCCCTATCGCTTAATAAAGTATTTAAAAACATATAGCTCAAGGTAATTTACTTTCCATATTATTTGTACATGAAATCCATTCCTCTCTCTTTGTTTCCTGTTGTACCAAGCTGTTTTAAATGTTCTAATTATTTTTGTTCCTTTGCGCTGTTGAAGTTCTTTAAGTTCCGGCGTTGGTCTGCCATTTTTAATTATTTTGGTCTTTTCCTCGTAAGTTTGTTTCGAGAAACTCTTCAGGTAATCAAGTTCAAGTTCAAGTTCAAGTGAGTTTATTGTCATGTGTCCCTGTATAGGACAATGAAATTCTTGCTTTGCTTAAGCACACAGAAAATAGTAGGCATTTACTACAAAACAGATAAATGTGTCCATATACCATGATATAAATATATACACACATGAACATTATCCATCTTTGAAAAACCCGCCAAGAAACATGCGCAGTGCGCAGCGCAGCACATGCCCGCAGTCCACGGTGTAAAGGCAGAATTTCAGCTGCCTTTACGGACCGTTCCCACTGATGGTTTGAAGCATCATTGACGGCACGTGAGGAGCACATACTTCCGTGTATTAAATGTACTGCGGATGAAAGGCACGGGAGAATTATGCCTCCCTAAGTGATCGATCTCTGAGGGAAGCATAATTCTCCCGTGCCTACTATTTATGACCATTTTATATATGTTTTATATACGACCATTTTATAATATTAGTCAGGGTAGGCACTGCCTATCTTGCCTATCTTGCCTACCCTGATGGCACGTGCCTGAGATATACACATATAAATAACCAGATAAAGTGCAATAGAACTGAATAGAACTGGTGAACTGGTGAATTGGAGGCAGCCACCTGTTTGACCCTGTCCAGCTAGATATTGATGGTGGGGCTTTAACAAAGGCTTTATGCAGCCTGACAAGGAGGAAGAAGAATGACTATGTTTTGTTACAATCATACAGGATGCTGCTTATGACTTTGATCACAGGTCCTCTAATAATTTTATAGGGGCAGATCTGACTGTTCTGCTTGGTCAGTAGATGAATCTCTTTGACAAAAGTAGACATTTGGCCACAAGGAGAGAGACTGCAGTAAAGGGCAAGTGTGGGTTTGGGACTGGATAAAGCAGCATAAATGTGGCCCATTTGCTGACTGAGCAGACTAGATGGTTTAAATCTCAGATAGGGAATTCCATGAGTCTCTCGCATGTTGTTGATGGGGGAAAGTGAGGAGCAAGGGTTTGCAGTGAGGAGCAAGGGTTTGCCGTGAGGGATTCAGGGATAATGCTGTCCGTAGTGTTATAGTCAGTATTGTTCACAAACTACCCTTATAGCAAGCACCCTTGCACACATGTTCCCCATGGTTGATAACCCTTCACTTGTTTGAAGGATGTCTCCACTGAACTCTGACCCCCCTGCCCCCTCCCCCCCCCCCTCATGGAAGGACCTTCTATTGGATCTTTCTTTCCCCAAAAATAAACTTTATTTAGAATTTTAAAATATATACAAAACAAGAACTGTGCAAGAAAACACTTCTCAGGATTTATCCATTCATTAGTGTATGAATATGAAAGGTTTAGTGGAAGTTGGGCCAAATGGCATTGGTCTAGATGGGACCTCTTTTGTGAATTGGGGTGAAGGGCCTGCTTCCGTGCCTTATGACTCTACGATACAAATTAACTGGATTGCCTAGCCTAAGGCTTTTAAAATTTGAGTTTCTGCAGCTTAAGCTGAGATAGCTTAATAATGTGTAATAATGGCTACACCCATGAGTGACCACAGTAGGTCAGTTTAATATGATTATTCTGTTGGGAATAATCTTTAGTCAGAGGGTGGTGAATCTGTGGAATTCATTGCCACAGACAGCTGAGGAGGCCAAGTCAATAGATCTTTTTCAGGCAGAGATTGACAGATTCTCGATTAGTATGGGTGTCGGGGGTGATGGAGCGAAGGCAGGAGAATGGAGTTGAGAGGGAAAGATAGATCAATCATGATTGAATCATGGAATAGATTTGATGTGCCGAATGGCCTAATTCTGCTCCTAGAACTTGTGAAGATATATGTCATCTACATCTGATTGAAACAAGTTGGTATCATCTGCATGCTGAATGTTTGAGACTTTGGACTTTAATGGTATTAGCTTACGTAAATATTTGAACTGCATTTGGCTTCCTCGCGGTAGAAAGCACCTAATTGCAGTTGCTATTTTCCATTATTAGTTATGTTGTCAACAGTCACAAAGTTGTCAGGGATGTACAGCACAGAAACAAACATTTCAGCCTAACACGTCAATGATAATCGTTTCGGCCATTTACACTGATCCTATTTGCCCTTATAAGGTCAATACAATTTTATGCCTTGTCTGTGTAAGTGCCGGTCTAAATGAATTTAAAAAATAGCGATTAAATCTGACTGCACCACTACCTCCGGCAGTGAGTTCCAGAGATCAATTTCTCTGTGTTTTTTTTAAAAACTTCCCCTTAAATCCCCTTTGAAACCACCTTCATTTCTTGACTTGATCTAACTTGTTTTTGATAACTTCTAAGGGAAATAGAACTGACTGTCAACTCTATCTATGCCTCTTATAATTTTATATACCTCTCTCGGTGAGCCCCTCAGCCTCCTTAGCTCCAGAGAAACATTCCCATCTTACCCAATTCCTCCCTATAACTGAAGTTCTACAATCCAAGGAACATCCCGATGAACCTCCTCTCACATGTCTCCACGCTCCATCAGGCTCTTAAACCCCAAACAACACAAACCTCAGCAACTATGATCTCCTATGGACTGTGTATTTGTTTGCACTTCAGATTTAGAGTCAGAGTTATACAGCGTGGAAACAGGCCCTTCGGCCCAACTTCCCACAAGGGCAAACATGTCACTGCTACACTACTCCCACCTGGCTGCGTTTGACACATATCCCACCAAACCTGTCTTATCCATGTACCTTTCTAACAGTTTCTTAAACGTTGCGATAGTCCCTGCCTCAACTACCTCCTCTGGCAGCTCATTCCATACACCCACCACTCTTTGTGAGAAAATAATTATCCCTCCAATTGCTATTAAATCTTTTCCCCTTCACCTTAAACCTACAGTATCTACTCTGGTTTCCCTACTCTAGGCAAGCGACTCTGCATCTACTCGATCTATTCCTCTCATGATTTTATACACCTCTATAAGATCAGTCCCCATCCTCCAATGCGCCAAGGAATAGAGCCCCAGCCTACTCAACCTCTCCCTGTAGCTCAGACCCTCGTCCTGACAACCTCCTTGTATTTCTTCTCTGTATCCTTTCCAGCTTGACAACATCTTTCCCATAACGTGGTGCCCAGAACTGAACACAATACTCTAAATGCAGCCTCACCAATGTTTTACATAACTGCACCATGACCTCCCAACTGATGAAGGCCAATGTGCCAAAAGCTTTTTTGAGCACCTTCAAGGACACATGCACATACACTGCTAGATCCCTCTGCTCTACAACACGACCCAGAGCCCTCCCATTCACTGTGTAGGTTCTGCCCATATTAAACTTCCCAAATTGCAACACCTCTCATTTGTTCAGTTTTGCACTATTTGTTTACCGAGAATTATCGTTACTATCTTATCATACTGTTGGTTATTATATATTTATCTGTGTCTTATTGTGTTTACGAGACTGTTCAGCTGCAGCATGTAAGAATCTTATGGTTTCATTGTCGGTACTTGTGACAATTAAACAGTCTTAACTCTTGACTCCCGCATCACATCATCCTTCCTGTGACGACCAGATCTGTAGCAATGTTTGTCTAACCAAACTTTAATATAGTTGCAACACAATGTCCCAACTTCTAAATGCCCAAATACATAAAAGCAAGCTTTCCATATGCTTCTTTGTAACCCTATCTACCTGGGCTACCAATTCAGGAAAATACAAGAAAACTGGTGACCAAGGAAGTTGCGGAGTAATACTTCCTTGATATAAATTAGGAAGTTGTTTAATTCTAAGAATTCTGACACTGACCTCTGCAGAATCATCTTCTTGGTAACATCAGCAACAAGGAACAAATGTTGAAATTTCAACTTAATAAAAGATAAGGCCTTGATTTCATGGTCGCGATAATTGAAAGGTTTGTTTGATCTAACGGAATGACAGAAACTGTGGAGTGAATGTAATCATATTTACACACAGTATAAACTGTTTGTTAATTTATTTTGAGGGTATTTAGTGTAGTCTTTCTTTGAGCATATTGAATATCTTTTTTGGCTCAATTTTCTGACTTTTAAATCCAGAGAATGTAAAAAATTCATTGTTTGAAAGATACATGATGGAATCAGGCACTTCAGCCCATCTAGTGCACAACAACCAATTGATCACCCGTTCATATTCGTTCTATATTATCCCACTTTCACATCCACTCCCTGCAGACTAGAGGCAATTTACAAAGGCCACTCAACCAACAAACCCGCATGTCTTTGGGATAAGGGAGGAAACTGAGAACCAAGATAAAATCCACACAGGTAGCACCCGAGTAAGGATCGACCTCAGGTCCCTGGCGCTGTGAGGCAGTAACTTTACCAGCTGCGTCACTGAGCTGCCATTTGAACCATGACTGTTAGTCTAAGACAGATCAAATAATTACATCAAGTTCTGTATAGATATACACATGCAGGTAAGTACATATGAAGGAGGAGCAGGAATAGGCCACAGCTCCTTAAACATACACCACCATTTAAGATCGTGGTTGATCACACTGACATCTCAGTTCCCTGTTCCCATCTTTCTATGGTAATCTTGTTTATCAGGGATCCATCTTACTCTGCCTTAATAACATTCAAGGACTCTTTCCACTGCCCTTAGAAGAAGACACGTGACTCTCTGAGAGAACAAAAGAAGCACCTTATCTCTTAAATTGAAGATTACCTTTTTAAAAATCAAACGTGACCCCCCTTATTTCTAGATGCAAACATAAGAGATAATGTTCATTCCACATCCACCCTGTCAAGAGGTCTTGGGAAATAATATATTTTCATCAAGTTCTTTCTTATTCTTCTAACCATGAGCAGATGCAACCTTAACCTTTCCAACCTTTCCTCAGAGCATAACTTGTCATTCCAGGTACAGGGTATTAGCAGAGTAAATCTTCTCAGATATTGGCATACTGATCCTTCTCTGAAGAGTTTCCAACTCAACATATTTCATTTAATAATGAGACTAATACAGTATATGGTATTTAAAACGCTGTATTGCTGATCTCTAATTAAACTGGAACAAAACCTTTCTATGTTTGTATTCAATTCCCTGAACAATAAACAATAACATACTTTTAGATGTTCTATTTGCCTGCCTTACCTGCAAACTAGTCATATGTTAATTGTGTACTCAGATACCCAGATCTCATAATGTCACAAGGAATAGGAGTAGAATTAGGCCATTCGGCCCATCAAGTCTACTACGCCAGGAGCTGATTGCCCCGACATGGCTGATCTATCTCTCCCTCCTAACCACATTCTCCTGCCTTCTCCCCATAACCTCTGAAACCTATACTAATCGCATTGTATCTCAGAGCTCTGAAACCTCATCATTTAGATAATATGCTTCATTTTTAGTTTTTTGACATAGTGAAGAATTTTAAATTTTCCTTCATTGTGCATCATTGCTCTGCGGCCTAACATCACGGAGCTGGAGGCCTCGCTCGGGACTGATTTTGAGCCCCACCGCGGGGCATGGACTTACCAACAGAGCTGATCCCTTGACTGGGATCGACGCTCCAACCACGACCTGCGGACTTTAACATCAAGGGCTCGCAGTCTCGGGAGAGACCGAGTCGCGAAGCTCCGGAAGCCGCACGACGTTCGGCAAGCCCCGACCCGAGGTAGGTCTCCCGGCACGGGGGAGCTGAGATTCCCACCCGATGCAGGAGCTGATTGCCCCGACGAGGAAGGCCCACCGCCGTCTACGGGTATAAGATCATCCCGTCAACGGAAGGCTCGACGCCCCCAACAATTGGAAGACAAAAAAGGGAAGAGATTGAAGGGAAAAGTTTGATTATTTTTTTTGCCTTCCATCACAGTGAGGAATGTGGAGGAGTCACTATGGTGGATGTTTATGTTAAAATGTATTTTGTGTGTTCTGTTACTTTTTATTTGTGTGACTGACTTGGTAAATGAAATTCCTCGAATATTGCAAAACATACTTGGCTAATAAAGAATTATTGTATTATTATTATTATTATTATTATTATTATTATTATTATTATTATTATTATTATTATTATTGTATTGCATTACTTGCTCCTGTCTGATAGAAGGAACAGAAGCTTCTTCCCCTCTGTTATTGGGCTTCTGAACAGTTCTTCGATAGGCTAGGGCAGTGATTCCCAACCTGGGGCCATGGCAAATTTCAGGGGGCCACAGAAATGTTTTGGGATTTAGGTGGCCACAGAAATGTTTTGGGATTTAGGTGGCCACAGGTTCAATGAAGGGGGCCACAGAGCTACCACCCTGTTGCCTCCTAAATTTCAGTTCTAATACATTTAAATCTATGTAGTTGAAATATGTTTGATGTTTGGGGAATAGAATAAAAGAGAATATATGTGCAATTAATAGACACTGATATTTTTATGGAAGGTATTATAATATTGAAGTACTTTTTTTCAGCTAATAATGTCAGGGGGGGCCACAGAAAAATTAAAAGATCCCAAGGGGGCCATGAGCTAAAAAAGGTTGGGAACCACTGGGCTAGGGTACTGTCTGATTCATCTCTACCGCACTGTGGACATTGGACTTTGTTTATGGAACTGATGCGTTACAATGCTGAGAACTATATTCTGCACTCTATACCTTCCCCTTTGCTCTATCTATTGTACTTGAGTTCGACTTGATTGTATTTATGTATGGTATATCTGTCCTTATTTGACAGCTTACAAATCAAAGCTTTTCACTGTACAATAATAAACTTGAACCTAATCAGCAAATTTATCAACTGTACCATGGATAGCTTCATCCAATCCATTCATATAATATAGGAGCTCCCCCAGTTAACAATGTATCCTGACTTTCAGAAATCCAACTTTATGCAAGTTTTCCCATACATTTTGAATGCCTTTTTCTAGCTTGCAATTAGAATAATAAAATTTTTCATAGCATTTATTAATAGCTGGTCACAGGGTATATATTCTATTAGTTTAGTTAAGAGATACAGCGTGGAAACTGTCGGCACCAGCCGACATAGTTAGTGCCGACCAACGATCACCCATACACTTGTTCTATCCTACAAACCTTAAGAGACAACACAAATGGCGGTGGCTAAAGGGATCAGGGGGTATGGAGAGAAGGCAGGTACAGGATACTGAGTTGGATGATCAGCCATGATCATATTGAATGGCGGTGCAGGCTCGAAGGGCCGAATGGCCTACTCCTGCACCTATTTTCTATGTTTCTATCCTACAGAAGCTATATTAACCTACAAACCTTAACAGACAACACAAATGGTGAGAGTAACTCAGCGGAATAGGCAGCATCTCTGGATAGAAGGAATGGGTGGAAGAAGGGTCTTGACCCAAAACGTCACCCATTCCTTCTCTCCATAGATGCTGCCTGTTCCGCTAATTTATTCCAGCATTTTGTGTCTATCTTTGGTGTAAACCAACATCTACAGTTCCTTCCTACAACCTACAAACCTGCATGTATTTGGAATATGGGAAAAAACCAGTGCACCCGGAGAAAACGTTCGCAATCACAGGGAGAATGTACAAACTCCGCACAGGCAGCACCCATAGTCAGGATCGAACCTGATTATCTGGCATTGTAAGGCGGCAACCCTAATGCTGCGCCACTGTACCACCCTTAATTTAATAATGAGTAGTATTCAGGTGATTATTCAATGAAATGAAAGAATTATAGTAAGTGTACATAGAGCAGCAATATAGAGAGAAAACAGATGTTTCTGACTTTATGAAGAAATTGGCTTATGGAAAGTAAACGGGAACAGAACATGAGTCTGCCGTGTGTATAAAAACATTGAGAACCGACCACCAATCTCTGTGGTACACCGCTTGTTACATCTTGCCATTCTAAAGAAGATCCATTTAATAATCTCTGTTTCCTATTAGCTAGCAAACCTCTATCTAAATCTATATTTTACCTCCTACACCATGTGCTTTTATTTTTTGGGATGAATACATTTTGATTTTTGCTGTAGCCTTTAATGTGACGACTGATTAAATGCCTTCTGTAAAACTAAAACCCCTGTCTCACGGTGCGAGTCCACCCACGAGTGATCCCGAGTTAAAGACAAATCAAACTCGTGGTAATCACGTAGAAATAACGTAGCTGGAACATCGGAACTCGTGGACGTAACTTAGCGACTCGTAACGCTAACGGCAGATACTCGGGGAAACTTATTAACTCGTGAAATGTTTTCAACATGTTGAAAGATTTCCACGAGTCAAATTTACTCCTGAAGGAAAAATTTGAAATGTTTAAACTCGTTGTAATACCGTAGTAGCCCGTGAGTTTACCGTAGTGACTCGTGAGTAACTCGTGGGTTTGGCTTGAGCGCCAGAAGTGAAATGTTGAAGATTAGTCATCTCCGAAGAACTTGGATAGGTGACGTTCCGGGTCGTGACCCTTCTTCAAACTTTAGACCCTTCTTTCACCCGAAACGTCACCTGTCCATGTTCTCCACAGATACTGCCCGACACGTTGAATTACTCCAGCACTTTGTTTTTTTTCGTAAACCAGCTTCTGTAGTTCCTTGTGTCCCAAAATGTAATGCCTTATAAATCTCCAGAGGTGCTGCCTGTCCCACGGAGTTACTCCAGCACTTTGCTTCTGTCTCCCTGGAGACCTCGTTTCCCACGCAATGTGACATCTACCGTGCATACATTGCCAACTGTTGTTTTGGCAGCAGCAACATAAACAGACGTTGATTCGGCTCGAAAAGAAGAGACCCATTCTGAAACGTTGCCTATCCATTCCCTCCACAGATGCTGCCTGACCCGCTGGCTTACTTCGACACTTCGTGAGTTCATGTCATAGGAGCAGAATTAGGCCATTCGGCCCATCGAGTTGCTCCAACACTTTGTGTTTCGCTCAACATGCCAGCATCTGTGGTCCCCCATGTCTCCATTTGACAGCTGGAAGAACTCAGCGGGTCATGGAGTCTGAAGAAGGACCCTGACCCGAAACCTCGCCTGCCCATTTCCTTCCACCGATTTCATGTAGTCACTTTTCGATAAAACCCCTCCGCCCCAGTTATTCCAAGTCCATTTAATTCCACGTGTCTCCATTTCATTAATTAAGTCACTGGTACTGTCACATCGTTCGTTTTCAGTCAATGCGACGGAACAGTCTGAAGAAGGGCGACGATAGACACAAAAAGCTGGAGTAACTCAGCGGGACAGGCAGCATCTCTGGAGAGAAGGAATGGGTGATGTTTCGGGTCGAGACTCTTCGACAGACTGGTATGTGAAACGAGAGATATAGATGATGATGTATTGTAGAGAGATAAAGAACAATGTATGCAAAAAGGTAACGATGATAAAGGAAACAGACCATTGTTCGCTGTTCGTTGGGTGAAAACGAGAAGCTGGTGCGACTTGGGTGGAGGAGGGATAGACAGAGAGGGAATGCCGGGGTTACTTGAAGTGAGAGAAATCAATATTCATATCACTGGGTTGAAAACTGCCCAAGCAAAATATGAGATGCTGTTCCTTCAATTTGCATTTAGCCTCACTCTGACTGGAGGAGACCTCGGACAGAAAGGTCAGTGTGGGAATGGGAAGCGTTTGGCAACCGGTAGCTCAGGTAGCAACCGGGAGAGTCGCGATCCGAAACGTCACCCATTCCTTCTCTCCAGAGATGCTGTCTGACCCTCTGAGTTACTCCAGCTTTTGGTGTCTATCGTCGGGGTAACCAGCATCTGCAGTTCCTTCCTACACAACAGAACAGTACGAGGAGCGGTTAATGTTAGAGGCTGCTCACTAACCTCACTATGTTTACATCGTCCTCTCTAGCAATGAATAAATATAATTCGGTTACCGTATTATTGACTACAACCGCCCGTTTAAAAACACTAATGACTGCTATTTAATTCTCAACCACTGGATATTTGCCTGGAAACATATTGCATGTTTTCGTTCAGTGAGATAATTCAATTTTAATAGACTGAGGTGTTAAATCCGGCGCCACTTCACAACAAACTAAACGACCTATAATTTAATTAGAACATTTAGGATCAATAATAAAATTCCCAAGACTATTTCACATATATAATTCCAGCACCACTTCACACTGAGCTGTCCGTGATGTTTAAAGGGGCTGGCATCTGCCCTGATCTGTTGTTCGGATAAAACACTGTTTGAAATAATTTGAAGTTTTGAAATTAATCCTTGCCGCCTAATGTACACTTTGGGCTAAGATTTGATCCCTGCACAAAGAGCAATGTAAATTAGATTAGATTTACTTTATTAATCCCCTTATTCAGGGGAAATTCAGATGTCCTTGCAGCACACTAATAAAAATACAACATAGCATTCAAGAAGTTCAACACCAAAACACAAAAACATCCCCCCACAGTGGTTCCCACTGTGGGGGAAGGCACAAAGTCCAGTCCCCATCCTCTTGTCCACCCAGAGTCGGGCCTATTGAGGCCTCCACAGTCGCCGCCACGGAATGGAATCTCTATTAACATTCTGAGACTCTCTACATAATGGAAGTGATCACATTCAGCCCTTCTAGCCAGCATTGCCATTCAATATGATCATGGCTGATCATCCAAAATCAGTACCCAGTTTCTGCTTTCTCCCCATATCCCTTGATTCCGTAACCCTGAGAAATGTAAACATGAGAGGCTTTTTATAGTGAAAAAAAACTGAATGTCATCATTTTTACCATGTGATGATTTTTCCTCGCGTCGGTAGTCGTTGTTGGCTCAAGAGTAACTCGGGAACTTCGCAGAAATGGGAAGTAAACGGCAAACTTAGACATACACGTGGGAACCCGTTTAAACTCGTGAACATAAACTTGGAAACTATTCAAAAACGAGGTTGAATAAATTTTATCCAAACGTCTCTCCCAGATGCGATAAATGTTTGTTTCAAAACGCTAATATAACACATTCATTTGTAGGATGTACAAAGTTGAATAAATTTTGGAGTGATACATTTGATATATTTACAAAGCTCTTCAAGTCAAGAATAGAACCCAAAATGGAATGGATTATATTTGGAATAACAGGAGAAGATATCAATTTAAACATAGACCAAAATGTTTTTTTTAATTATGGGTTAATAATTGGAAAGAAATTGATACTTAAATTTTGGAAAAATACCACCATACCAACTGTTAAAATGTGGATTAGGAATATGATGGACATAGCACGCCTTGAAGAAATGAGACTCCGACTAATAGATAAATATGACCAATTCTTAAGGAGTTGATCTCCTTTCATCGACTTTTTGGAATCATGTGATGCAGCGGTACCATAATGGGGCTTTTTCACGGGGCGAGTTGATGCAAGATGTCACCAGAGTGAAGAGGTCGTGGTCCAGCACGAGTCTCGCACGATATAACGGGGGGTAGATAAAGAGTTCCCACGGTACTCGGCATTTCTGTTATTTGTGCGAGTGACTTGCCCGTCTCCCGAGCTTTCGCGTTAAATCTTGAATGAACATCGTGAACTACACATGACACAAATGATGTAACTTTTTTTTTCACACACTATAAATATCCTCCCTTGGTTGAATTGGCTCATTTGGAGACATGTTTTACTGTGTATGTGGGAGACACAGATGGACTGAGCACAGTACCTCGGTCTTACTGTGTGTGGGAGAGGGGGAGAAAGAGACGTACACTCACAGAGGCAGAGTCTCTCAGCCTGTGTAAGAGGGAGGGAGAGAGAGAGAGAGGCACACACAAGGTGGATGTGAAATCTCACCTGCCTGTTTCAGTGACAGACACCCGCCGCCAGTAAATGAAGACACCCCCATCTGTCTCCCCCTCCTCTCCCTCGACTCCCCCACCTTTCCCTCCCAACTCCAGTCCCGTCCCGACCCCCTGGGAAACTGAATAGAGCAACAATCAACTGCTGCCTGTGCGCTGATATGACAATAAAGGCTACTTTACTTTACTTTACTTTACTGAGTTAAAGAGTTCCCACGGTAGACTGTAAAACTGTGACCCTGGTTCTGGACTCCCCCAACATCGGGAACATTCTTCCTGCACTTAGCCTGTCCAATCCCGTAGATACTGATTAGACCGGTATCTATTTATTTACTTTATTAATGATTTCAATTAAATATTGGGAACATCAGGCCGCAAACGTTATTTCTTGAGTGTTAGTGCCTTCTTCAGACAGCCTAATCGGAATTGAGTCTGAAGATGTGTCTCGTCCCGAAACATCAGCTATTTTTCTCCAGAGATGCTGCTTGACTCGCTGAGTTACTCCAGCTTTTTGTGTCTGTCTTCGGTTTAAACCAGCATGTGCAGTTCACTCCTTACACGGGTCTCTGTACAACATTGATTGGTAGCGTTCCGGACCCTGCTTCGGAAAGGCATCGATCGCTAGTCGGCGAGGACTCCGAGCTGTATCTCTCAAAGAAGTACATGTGAAAAATTTCTCACGGACCATAAAAATGCGTAACCTTTCAGTAAAGTCCCTTTTAAAGTCCCTTTTAAAGATTATAGTTATTTTCTTGAATCTCATTAACATAACTCATGAATAAGTTGATGTCCATATGCGGATGCTTTATTTTTATTTATTTATTTTTTAAATTCAATCCCACAGAAGACAATTTTTACTCACCTTCTGTCCCCTCTGTCCAGCTTCCGGGTTCACCGTTCGCAGGAGTTCCCACGGTACCCGCAAGAGTTATTACGGATATCGCACTGGCCACTATGTTCATATAATGTTGCAATACTCAACCACAAGTGTACAAGTCACTCTTGGAGAAATTCAAACTTTCTTGAATTTCCTCCCGAGTGACCAAGATACACGATTACCTGCCGTTAGCGCTACGGTGGTCCACGGTGGTCCACGAATGCCGTACTGTTATCGCACGAGGTTCCCACGATGTTAAACTCTGGTTAACTCTTGCGTCAAGTCGCCCCGTGAAAAGGCCGCTTTAGGATTGCTGATTTCAGTTCATGACGTGGATAGATCTACATCTCCGAATATAGATTTGAAAAATTCTCTTTTAAGGGGCCTTCTCTTCTATTTCTACTTTCCACCTTTTCTTTTTTATTTTATTTATTTATTTTAATTTTTTTATATACACACTTCACATTTTTCTACTCTCTACCATCTATTTTTCCACTCTTTCCCCTTTCTATTGTTTTCTTTTTCTTGTCTTGCTTACTTCCTTCTCATAACATAAAACTAGAGGTTGTACATAGAATGGATTACGGTATGACATAGTTGGCACCTAAAATTAGGTGCCACTGTATTGTTTTGTACTGTATTAACTTCTAATAAAATAAACAACAACAAAAAACACAAAAAAGCACATAAACTTGGAATCTCGTAGAAAACCACGTGTTTGATTTTATTCTTTCACTCAGGATCACTCATGAGAGGACTCGCACTGTGAGAGAGGGCCAAAAGTATCCACCAGTTCCCCTTTATCTACACCACATGTTACCGCTTCTAAGAACTCCATTGAATTGGTAAACATGATTTCCCTTCCATGGAGCCCGTTAACTTTCCCTGATTACATTGAACTGGGTTTTGCTCAGTGACCCACAACAGTGCCTTGAATAATAGCTTCTACATTTTCCCAATGATAAATGTTGGGCTAACAAACCTGTATTTTCTGCTTTCTTTCTCCTTGAATAAAGAGTTATATTTGATATTTTACAATGTTACAGAACATTTCCCAAGTAGAGAAAATTTTGGAAAATTAAAACCGATACAGCAATGATCTTACCAGCCACTCTTTTAAGATTTTTGGAAGAAGTCCATCAGGATCTGAAAACATCAGTTGGAAACCCTTACAATTTGTTTAGTACCATTTCCCTGGTGAGTGTAACTTTCCTGTGTTGCTTTCTCTCATCGGGTTTCCGATTTTTACCTATTTCTGGAATGTTACATAGCCTCTGTTGTTAAAATTGATAGCTGTATTATTAATCTGCATCTGCTTGTTTTCCATTAATAATTCCCAGGTTCACGTCCTATTTGACATTTACTTGTTAACTCTTTTCTTTAAAATATATCTATATAAACTCTCGGTAGCATTGTATTACACAGTACGTGTTTTCCTACTTCATTGCATCAAACACAGTAAGATGATTTTGTTAAAAAGCCAAACATCTGGGTTCCGGAGAAGATGACTTTGAATAAAGAAGGGAAAATATTACTCTTATTACATTGAAATATTTCACATAAATTCTAAATGGAATATGAAGCAATCTTTCAAAATAAAAATTCCCATTAAGTAAACTAAATATTCTCCATATAAACTTCAGAAGAATAAAGAGAGCAAATGAGGAACTGAAAGGATGTTACCTGATAAAAACAAATGAAATAATTAATTATGGTATGCTTTGTAAAACAAACTAAAATAATAGTTAAAAATTAGATGGAAAATTGGATTGTGAATGGAAATTGTGCTTCAGAGCCCCATGATCTGAGATGAAAGCAAACCTCTGAGTCAGTCTCTGTTGGAACTCCCTCGTGCTTGCCACAGCAGTCACCTTCCATACTTCACTGAGCCTCTTTCAATGTGCAATGTCTACTTTGAGTGCCTGCTACTCATGTGACAGCATGACTAAGCTAACATCCTGTTGTGCACTGGTATACGGTGGGTTCCCCACATCAGACCAATCAAAGCAACATGAATGATTTTATCACAAGGACAGACATCATACCTTCTGAAGGAGGGTCCGACTCAAAACGTCACTTATCCAAGTTCTCCAGGGATGCCACCTGTCCCACTGAGTTACTCCAGCACTTTGTGTCCTTTTCCCCCCAATCAGCTTAAACATGCTCAGTGATTTCTGATCCAATCTCATGAGCTCTGGGTAATTATAAACATCTACGGTTTGTAAATTCAGATCTCCCCCATAGGAATCATTCTTAATTTGAGGTAGGACATCCTTGCTATTGAGGGAGTGCAGCGTAGGTTCACGAGGTTAATCCCCAGGATGGCGGGACTGTCATATGAGGAAAGATTGGAAAGACTGGGCTTGTATTCACTGGAATTTAGAAGGATGAGGGGGTATCCTATAGAAACATATAAAATTATAAAAGGACTGGACAAGCTAGATGCAGGAAAAATGTTCCCAATGTTGGGGGAGTCCAGAACCAAGGGCCACAGTCTAAGAATAAAAGGGAGGCTATTTCAAACTGAGATGAGAAAATACTTTTTCACCCAGAGAGTTGTGAATTTGAGAAGGCAGTGGAGGCCCATTCACTGGATGAATTTAAAAGAGAGTTAGATCGAGCTCTTGGGGCCAGCGGGATCAAAGGGATATGGGGAGAAGGCAGGCACGGATTACTGATTGTGGATGATCAGCCATGATCACAATGAATGGTGGTGCTGGCTCGATGGGCCAATTGACCTCCTCCTGCACCTATTTTCTATGTTTCTATGTTTAATCTGATTAAAACATATTTGTCAACCAATACTTAATGGAAAAAAAGATATGGAATTGAGATAATTAATTGCATGGGAAGAGTTTATGGAGATGGGATGACTGCACTATTGGATTTAAATCAGAGGTATTAAGGTTCTCAGTTCATGGAGGATTATCTATTTGATGGCAGGTGAAAATAAGTTTTGTCAATCTTGATGATGAGTGATGAGTAAGCACTTCAGTGGCTTCAGATGTTGAGAGGTCAGAGCAGTGTAGGAATGCACTGGAGATAGAAGCAACTAGTCTCTCAGAGAGTGAATTTGGGATTGGAAGCACATCTAAGTATCCTGATAGGATGCTGAGTTTGTGAAGAGTCTGACGGCCTCTGTGAAGGGTCGCAGGAGGAATGTAATCCATGGTGATGGGGTGGATTTTGTACTGGACGAAGAACATAGAGAAGTCAGAAGATAGACACAAAAAGCTGGAGTAACTCAACGGGACAGGCAGCATCTCTGGAGAGAAGGAATGTGACGTTTCGGGTCGAGACCCTTCTTCAGACCTGACCCGACCCGAAACGTCATCCATTCCTTCTCTCCAGAGATGATGCCTGTCCCGTTGAGTTACTCCAGCTTTTTGTGTCTATCTGAGGTATAAACCAGCATCTGCAGTTCCTTCTTACACATTGAGATAGTCAGCATGGCTCTGTACACCGTCGGTCGTGGTCTTACTAACTTGCTTGAGTTTTTGAGGGGGTGACAAAGTTGATCAATGAGGATAGGGCGGAGGATTTGAGAGAGACATTTAATAAAGTCACTCATGCTAGGTTGATTAAGATGCACGGGATATCAGTGACTTGGTCGTATGACTGGCTTGCTGTTTGAAGACTGAGTGTTGTGGTGGAAAGACAATATTCAGGCTGGAGGTCTGTAACCAGTTGAGCCCTGCTGGGATCTGTGAAGAGAACCTCTGCTGTTTACGATATATATAAATGACTTGGACGTATGTTTGGACGGGCTGGTTAGTAAGTTTACAGATGACACCAAAATTGCTGGCATCGTGGACAGTGAGGAGGATTTGTCAAAGTATACAAAGGATTATAGATCAGCTACAGAAACGGGTGGAGAAATGGCAGATGGAATTTAATCCAAGCAAGTAGATTTTCACTGTACCTCGGTACACGTGACAATAAACTGAACTGAAGTATGAGGTGCTGCACTTTGGGAGATCAAATGCAAGGGGAAAATATACAATTAACGACATGACCCTTAACAGCATTGATGTACAGATAATCTTAGGTTCAAATCCATAACACCCTGAAATTGGCAACAGAAGTAGATAGACTGGTAATGAAGTCTGCCTTAATTGTTCAGGCTATTGATTGTAAGAGTCAGGAAGTCATAATGCAGCATTATAGCACTTTGGTTAAGCCACATTTAGAGTATTGTCTGCAGTTCTGGTCGCTCCATTACAGAAAGGATATGGAGGATTTGTAAAGGGTGCAGAGAAGGTTTACCAGAATGATGCCTGGATTAAGGAGTATTAGCTACAGGAAATGCTGGACAGACTTGGACTGTTTCCTTTGGAATGTCGGAGATTGTGTGGAGGTCTGATAGAAAAAAATAAAATTACGAGAGGCATAGACAGGATAGACAGTCAGAACCTTTTTTACTGGATGGAAAATTCTAATGCTAGAGGGCATAGCTTCGAGGTGAGAGGGGAAAAGTTTAAAGGAGACGTGTGGGGCATGTTTTTTTACACAGAGGGTGGTGAGAGCCTGGAACACGCTGCCTGGGGTGATGGCTGAAGCAGATACAACCTTGGCATTTAAGAGACGTTTGGACAGGCATATGGACATGAGAGGATGGAGGGGTATGGGTAATGTGTAGGTGGTAACTGATGGTCTTGCCATTATGTTTGGCAGAACAATTGTGGGCCAAAGAAAACCAAAGCATTGTTCTTGGGCTGTACTGCTCTACATTCTCTGCTCTCCTCATTATTTAGCTGGAACAATGCACTGCTCCTCTAAGACTGTGTGTGGCAAGGAAAAATTGAAAAGGATCATGTTACAGCACAGTGGGGCAGCGGTGGAGTTGCTGCCTTATAGCGCCAGAGACCCGCAGTCCATTCTGACTACAGGTGCTGTCTGCACGGAGTTTGTACGTTTTCGCTGTGACCACAGGGGTTTTCTTTGGGTGCTCCGGCCTCCTCCCACACTTCAAAGACTTACAGGTTTGTAGGTTAATTGCCTTCTGTAAATTGTGAATTGTCCATTCTGGTTCTAGTTGAATACAGCGTAAACACCTCATCCCTAGTATGTAGGATAGTGCTCGTGTGATCGCTGGTCAGCGTGGACTTGGTAGGCCGAAGGGCCCTTTTTTCCACACTTTATCTCTAAAGTCTATAGTCTAAATAGGAGGACAGAAGCCTCATAGACCATTGAGTAATGGTGAGGCAAGGGAAGAGTCTGATGGCACCTCAACCAGTCACCTATAAACCAGACATCAGGGGTATTTCTATAATTGTCAAGTTTTATAACCATCTCTTCTTCAAGTGCAGCAATGTTGCAAAATTTTGAGATTTTAAAAATCATGTCTGCAATTATCCTATCAGATAAAGCATAAAAAGAAATTTAATTTGACACATAATTCACTATCATATCTTCAGTATTAAAAATGTTATGGTCATTTTCATACTCGGAAATTGGCATCTTGTTCCCCATTGCTTTTCCATTGACTTAACACAAAAGCTGTGATCGAGGACAGTCAAAAGCCCATAACTTTCTTAAAAATTAAGAGAACTGAATGAATTTTTCAGTTATTATAGATTGACGCATTTTGAAACATATATAAAACATCTTACTTGGATGACCTGAAATTAAAGCCTATAATTAGTTAGTTACCTAATTGTAGCTAATTACAAAATTGACCGTTGTGACGGAAACAGTAATAAACACCCAGACTGCCTTGAAAATTCAAAAATGTGATATTCTCAAGATCAGAACTTTAATATTATTGTATTATATGCTGTAAGTCCGTAACAGATAGGTAAATAAATTACAATTTCTAGCAATAGACCAAGTCTTTATGGAGAAGATCAGTTGCTACCTGGTACATTGGCATATCATAATCAATAGCATCATCATACTCCTCAGATTGTAACCAATAAGCAACTCTGTACACCTTGCTTTTCCTCAACTTTTTAATGTTGGTATTGTAAACTACAAGTTTTTGCTCTTCAAACCACGCATGACATGCCTTTCTGCCCACTACTTTCCCATTAAGAATGTCCTGTAGATTCCATTTCTTAAGAAAAGGATAATTGTTTTAAATAGCCAAATTATCCAAAAAACAAACTAATCCCATTCACACAAGAATTCACAATATAACATGATTTTTAAATCTCACTGTCATGAACATATGCCAGATGGAAGGAATTTAATGTTTATTTCCCATAAATTAATCTAGAAACATCTACTTTCAATATAATCAAAATTATAATTTTTTGCACAATAAATGTGGCTAAAGCTGTTGTGTATATTTAGTATAAAAATATTGATTATACAATTACACAAAATATAGATGATTTAGATGTTCTTATGACATGATTGTCCAAAAAAAAGAGGATTTAAATCATTTTGCGAGTACGTGTTTCTGGATTGGAACGTTGCATTTGCGGTGAATTTGAACCCCATATTGGCAGGAAAACACTGCCGGTTCGTATGGGGCCCAAATCACATTTTTGCAATGTAAAATTAGATTAAAGCCACCCCAAGAAGCAAGATTATATGTAAAATAGACGACTTACCCTTTGTTTTGTCCCATTCTTGCGATCCGTCACGTTGTAGGCGTTGAGGGCGTTAGAAATCACTTTTTATTTTAATCAAACTATTAAATTGTACAGCGATTTAAAAAATTAAATTAAAAAAAACGGGAACGGAAGTCCGATTGATTTTTATTCATCGACTCGCACCCCGAGGAAATCCCTCTCCGATAAGCGGTACAAAACTGGAATTTAATCCCGCCCACCCCTCTCAAAGGCACAAAAGTCGCGCACACGGCCAGTGTCAGAACTGCAGCACCGCTGAAGGTAGGTATTGTAACATCGCTACTAAGTGCAGCAGAATGAGCAGTGGAAGAGGGACCAGTGGAAGAGTGCTGGGCAGTATTCTGCTGATCCGCCTCCTCCCACAATACGTCTGCAATTGAGCTGCCAACTCATGAATTTCTAAAATCTTTAAACTTCTCAAAAATTCCCTTGCATGTCACACTGTGGACCAACTTGCAGAGACTATGGTACTGAATGTCTCCAATTTTAAAAGGGGTAAGTGGAAATGGGGTGATGTTGACAAGTTGGTGAGCTGAGAGGTGGTAGAGGGATCATGGAACAGCGGCTACATACAGTAGCTGAAAGAAAGGTCAAAAGATGAGTGCTGCTGTTTAAACTCAATTGAATCATAAGGTATAAGGAATAGGAATAGAATTAGGCCATTCAACCCATCAAACCTACTCTGCCATTCAATGATGGCTGATCTATTTCTCCATCCTAACCCCATTCTCTTGCCTTCTTCCCATAACCTCTGACACCCGTACTAATCAAGAATCTATTCGTCTCTGCCTTAAAAATATCCCCTGACCTGGCCTCCACAGCCTTCTGTGGCAAAGAATTCCACAGATTCACCACCATCTGACTAAATACATTTCTTCTCATCTCCTTCCAAAAAGAACATCCTTCAATTCTGAGGCCATGACCTTCTCCCACTAGTGGAAACATCCTCTCCACATCCACCCTATCTAAGCCTTTCACTATTCTGTATGTTTCAATGAGGTCCCCCCTCATTCTATTAAACTCCAACGAGTACAGGCCCAGTGCCAACAAAAGCTCATCATAGGTTAACCTACTCATTCCTGGGATCATTCTTGTAAACCTTCTCTGAACCCTCTCCAGAGGCAGCACATTCTTCCTTAGATATGGTGCCCAAAATTGCTCACAATATTCCAAATGCGGCCTTACCAACGCCTTATAAAGCCTCAACATTACATCCCTGTTTTTGTATACAAGCCCTCTTGAAATAAATGCTAGCATTGCGTTTGCTTTCTTTATTACCCATTCGACTTGCAGATTAACCTTTGGGGAGCCCCGCACCAGCACTCCCAAGTCCCTTTGCAACTCCAATTTCTGGATTCTCTAAGCAGAGCTCACCATGGAAGCTGTGGAATTGTGCTGATTTTTTTTTTATTTTATTGTCTGAATTGTGGAAGGTTGGGCTACAACATGGGGGATTTTCACTCCATATATCAAGGCAAGCCAGATATGTTATCATAAACCTTTCAGGCGTAGTTTCAAATCCAACGCATCAGCAATTGTCATGGTAATTTGTTTAATGTAGTAGTAATAATATCTTCATATTCTTGTGCAAGCAAACGAAAAAAATCACATCAAGCCAAGGGAAGAGATGCTAAGTGTAGGAAGGAACTGCAGATGCTGGTTTAAACCTAAAATAGACACAAAATGCTGGAGTAACTCTACGGAACAGGCAGCATCTCTGGATAGAAGGAATGGGTAACATTTCGGGATTCTTCAGACTGATGTCAATTTATCAAGTTAAAGATAAGTTTTAAGTTTAGAAATACAGCATGGAAACAGGACCTACGGCACATCAAGTCCACGCCAACCAATCATGCCACTTAAACCATTACACACAATTTACAGATGCCAATTAACCTACAAACCCGCACATCTTTGGGATGTGGGAGAAAACCGGAATACCAAGAGGAAACCCACTCTTTATTTTAGACTTTAGAGATACAGGCCCTTCGGCCCAGCGAGTCCACGCTGTTCGGCGATCACCCCATACACCAGCATTATTCTCCAAACTGGGGACAACTTACATTTATACCAAGCCAATTAACCTACAAACTTGTACATCTTTGTAGTGTGGGAGGAAACTGGAGCACCCGGAGAAAACCCACACAGTCACAGTGAGAACGTACAAAGTCTGTACAGACAGCATCTGCCGTCAGGATCAAACCCGTGTTTCTGACACTGTGAGGCAGCAGTTCTACTGCGCCACTGTGCTGCCCTTTAAGAAAATGGGATAGTTTGCAGAGTACACGGGAAAGCATCCAGAGCTAAGAGCCTGGGTGATGGAGAAATGGTATATGGGTACCCTTGAATATATATACAATAGATAATAGACAATAGACAATAGGTGCCGGAGTAGGCCATTTGACCCTTCGAGCCAGCACCGCCATTCAATGTGATCATGGCTGACCATCCACAATGGGTACCCCATTCCTGCCTTCTCTCATATCCCTTGACTGCACTATCTTTAAGAGCTCAATCTAACTCTCTCTTGAAAGCATCCAGAGAACTGGCCTCCACCACCCTGTGAGGCAGAGAATTCCACAGACACAATACCTTGGAATAAGGGTACTACATTTGCTGGTTTTCATTTTTAATTTAAATTAAGATTTAAAAATCTGTGTCAGTATCCAGCATTTTCCTCCCATAGCAATCTTTACCCTCCCTTACTCCTACCTGGCTCAAACTGCCCCTTTCTTTTTGTCTCTTTTACCTTATCTGCTTTCATCTATCACTCACTTACTTGTCTCACTACTCCATCCCTCCCCCTCCCTCGCCTACACCTTCTATCCATCATCCCTCGCCCCTCCTTGGTCTCTCGATCACCTCTGGGCCCATCTAACTGAGGCCCTTGTTATCCTGGATATCTACCCTCTCCACTCCATGATGCAGGGTCCTGACCTGGAACATGGACAATTCCTTGCCCCTTCCATCGGAATTCTTCAGACTTCAGAAGGGCCTTGACCCGAAACGTCAGCCATTCCTTCTCTCCAGAGAAGCTGCCAGTCCCGCTGAGTTACTCCAGCACTTTGTGTCTATCTTTGGTTTAAACCAGCTTCTGCAGTTCCTTCCTGCAGAGTTCTTTCAGCAGTTTGTTTTTTGCTCCAGATTCCAGTATTTATAACCTCTTGTGCCTCTTATCTGAGTCTTTGTGGCACAATACAACTTCTCTTCCCATGTGGATAATGAACTACAAATGCGTTTTCACGGTACTTATTGCGTGAAAGGTTTCTCTCCATTGTCACCATTCGTTACGCAGGTTACTTGATGAAAATCCAGTGATTTGAGTAATATCCATTTTTTTCCTCTAATTGTCGAGTGTTTCTCCTAAATCATTCAACAGACTGCCAGAGCTTTTGAAACATTGTGGAGGTGATAGTGGTTGTGCCGATGTCTCGTGGCTGATATCACAACAAAATGTAATTAATAATGAAGACACAAGAAACCGATGCCAGAATCTTGAGCAAAGAGTAAAGTGCTGGAGGAACTCATCAGGTTCAGGCAGCATCTGTGGAGAGAATTGGTCAGTCAACGTTGGATCGATTCCCATCTTCATGTAATTATTAAGGTTGGAAATACTTTTTTCTCTTGTGGGAATGTAGATCCCTACTTTTTCCGTATAGAACTAATTCCAGCTCAATGATTTCTTCTTGACGTCTTTCCGTTTTGTGGTCAATAAAATGTGTAAAAGCTTGGGAGAAAATCTGAATCATTGCAGGTTAAGGACAGATCTAAGATTTTTGTGTGACTACATTCAGTTAGCAGCCAGTTTTATATCTCCGGCAATTTTCATCAGTAGCAGGAATCGAGAGAGATGTAAAACAACATGTTGACTTCCTATCACTTATTTACATTATTGCTCAAAATTAAGTTATGTGCTACACAGTATAAAAAGTTAAATAGCTGATGACTAATTTCCCCTTGCATTCAGAGAAAACACTTAACACTGTTAACTCTGATATCTTAACGTGCATTGAGAAATGTTCTAGGTTTATATCTGTACCCTAAATTTGACTGTTGGGGATAGGATGCCCTGTTTTGCAGAAAACTATACAGTAGTTTTGTAACATTTTGCAAATTCAAGATAATAACTCAAACTTCACGCAATGAAAGCAACCTCATACTCTTTCACATTACATTGTGACAAATATGATGACAAATTGGCTGTTAACTACAAGGCCCGTTTTATTTTTCCCTTATTTGGTGCAAATGTGCAAAAATAAATTTTAGATTGCGTCATTTACTTCCCCAGAGCTGTTTTAGTTCAAAGCTTGTATCAGGAATTCCCCTTTTAATCTCAAGCAGTTAATTAACTGCGTGTGGCTTTCTTTACCAGGCTTGTTCAGTTTACATTTGTCTAATGTGGTTTTTCTTCCTTCGGTACCTAACATTGACTTGTCATTATTATTATGTGATGTATGGCTGCCAGTTTCTCAAAAATATTTGTGATGGTTCATTCCTTCATGCTTTTTCCACAAAAGTTTCCTCTGTGTGTTCTTTTCTTGATGCCAGATGGAATCTATTTCTTGTACGTTTTTTGACAAAAAACACATAAGCCAGTGCAAACTTGCCTAGAGCACCTGGTTTTTATTGCTGTACATGGGAAAAATCGTTCCAAACCATGGAGAGTACCAGGTCTGCTTATTCACTTTTGGAAAATGGAGTTGCATGCAATCACACTGTCTGAGTAATGAGGAAATAATGTTGTTTTTAAACCTAAGGAGATGTCAGATTTTGTTTAACTTTGTAACGGTTCCATAGCATAAAGAACAGGCAGCACTGAATGCAAATATATAAAATGAGAGGCACAGATAGGGTAGACAGTCAGAGCCTTTTCCCCCAGGATGGAAATGTCAAAGAGTAAGGGCATAGCTGTAAGGTGAGAGGGGTAAAGTTTAAAGGGGATGTGTGGGGCATTTTATCCATTCTAATGTATTTTTCCAGATGGCTGCCCAGGGTTCCATCCTGTGCTATGCCAATAATGGGTCAAATGGCCAAATTCTACTCCTATCACATGATCTTATGACCTTATATCTGATGTCTCTGACTCCACCTCATCCCCTCCCTCTCCACCCTCCTCTCCCCATCCTACCTCTCCGCTCAGGATGAACTTTAAACTGTCCCATCTCGGGGAGAAGAGTCTCATCTTAAGCACTCCACTGAACTACCAGCCATCCTCCTCCCTTCTTGGAACCTTTGCAGTAAACCACACACCAAGAAACCATTTGTAACCGCAGTTACACAGGCAACATCTGAAACAGAAATATTTGTTCTTTCCCTCCTCAGGTTCGGACAATTAAGCTTGTAATTTATTACCTAAATACTTGCTTTCTTGCCAGGTCTTTGATTGACAAAATCTAGCTAGGGAGTGAGTATTTAGTTACACTTGATGGTGCTGGAGCGTGGCGACTCTTTGCAGGCTGCCCTGCAGGTCCTCTCCTTGCATCCGTTATAGTCATTCTATTCTATTCAATCTCTATTCTATCAGAATTACCAACATCTTTTTACTTTTAAGTTTAGTTTAGATTAGATATACAGCGCGGAAACAGGCCCTTTCGGCCCTATACCCACTAGGGACAATTTTTTATTTTTTTTGCATTTTTTTGCATTTTCCAAGCCAATTAACCTAATTGTGTGGGAGGAAACCAAAGATCTCAGAGAAAACCCATGCAGATCACGAGGAGAATGTAAAACTCCGTGCAGACAGCACCCGAAGTCAGGAACTCCGGTGCTGTATTCGCTGTAAGCGGAAACTCTACCGCTGTGCCACCGTGCCGCCCTGACTGATGATCTTACGGCTTCCAGTAAAAGCTTCCAAGATGGCGCCCAACCCAGGTGACAATTTACATGTTAGCCACTGAAGCAGATGTACAATCACATATTACAATCGTTCCACACTGTTAAATCTCTACCCCTACAGCAACATTTCTTACTTTAACTATGCACTAAACGTTATTCCCTTATCATGTATCTATACACTGGAAATGGCTCAATTGTTATCATGTATTATCTTTCTGCTGACTGGTTAGCATGCGACAAAAAGCTTTTCACTGTACCTCGGTGTACACGTGACAATAAATATGTACTCTATTTTGAGGTATTGCTTATTGCCCTCTGGTCATCAAATTACTTCACTTTACTACAGAACTAATCATCATAATATAAGCACTCTTGTTGTCTCATCTTTTGTTGAGCTAAATGTCATATATTATCCGCAGCACCTTCTTGTCTCTGGCCTTGATCAGGTCACATCGACATGCCGTGCTGGAATGATTTCAACACATATGGCCCTCCTCAACTATTTTTGCTGCCGAGATATCCCCAAATCAAGGTTCTGCTTCTGCCCCTCCCCATTTTATCTGCATCATAACATACTCGCTTATCTTTGTAGGCCAATGTGCCTGGCCTTGGTACACTGAGCCCAGGCCATGTCTGAGAGCTTTAGATTAAAAACCACCCAAAATAAATTCCTCCTCATCTCTTTTCTAAAGGTACCTCTTCAGGCCATTTCTTCCACCTGGGCAGCACAATGGCACAGTGGTAGAGTTGCTGCCTCAGTGCTAGAGACCCGAGTTCGATCCTAACCTCGGGTGCTGTCCATGTGGAGTTTGCATGTTCTCCCTGTGACCACGTGGGTTTCCTCCGAGTGCTCCAGTTTCCTCCCACATCCTAAAGACGTGCAGGTTTGCAGGTTAATTGGCTTCTGTAAATTGTCCCCTGGAGTGTAGGATAGTACTAGTGTATGGGGTGATCACTGTTGAGCGTGGACTCGTTGGGCTGAAGGGCATGTTTCCACACTATATCTCGAAACTAATAGCTAAACTATGCTTAAGGTAACAAGTAATGAATGAGGTAAACCCATTATGTTAATTCCACTTTCAATCACAGGATGAAAAAGTTAACAATAAATCCAGATTACTTAATCCATTCTTACCAAAAATAACGCAATGGAAAGATATACAACATATGGCCTTGAGAGATTTATTTGTCTTCTCAAATGAAATCCAGCTGATGCCCGAGGTTGACAATAGACAACAGCTGTGGTGTAGAACATGAGTCATTCACTCAAAACAAAAGGGAAGTGGGATTTCGTTTGCATCTTTCAGATCCACAGGATATTCCTGTGATGTAAGAACAGATTTGTAAGCTTTTGCTCTGAGCCTTGTAATGTTTTTAAAGATAATGCATGGAAACAAGCCCGTCACTTCACTGGGTCCATGCAGCCAATCGATCACCTGTTCACATTACTTCTATGTTATCCCACTTTCGCATCCAGTCCCAGCACATCAGGGACAATTTAGTTTAGTTTATTGATACAGTGCAGAAACAGGCCCTTCGGCCCACCGAAAACAAAAGCTTTTGTTGCATGCTAACCAGCCACTGACCAGCAATCCACACACATTAACGCTAATCTGCACACACTGGGAACAGTTACATTTATACCAAGCCAATTAACCTACAAACCTGCACGTCTTTCCCGTGTGGGAGGAAACCGGAGCTCCCGGAGAAAACCCACGCAAGTCACGGGGAGGTCATGGCGCTGTGACACAGCGGGTCTACCAGCTGCTACCTCTCAGAGGCTGCCTGTAAGCAAACCTTTCAGGAATATACTCTCTACCTCCACCCTTGGTCTTGAAATAACAAACAACAGAAATCACCCTCTAACTCTTTTGTTTTTTTCCCTTTAGGAAGCAGAATATAAAATACCACACTTTCTTCAAGGTGCACAATACCCCCACCAACCCATTTCAATCATCCTATCTACATGTGATAGCAATTTTCCTTTCAAATATTTCCACATGTAGAAAAAGGGTTGAATGTCATGCAAGCTTGGTATTTTACTATCCATTAACCATTCTTTAGTCTCTACAAATAGCTCAAGATTGATATTGGTTTTTTTAATCCCAGCAATTTGGATGTTATCAATAACTTTAGGTGTATGTGAATCTCATTTTGGAAAAGGTATACTAGAGATTAACTGGAATGCTGATAAGAATCGGGCAGCATCTGTCGAGTGAATGGACAGGCATTTTATTTGAGTCGGGATTGTTCCCCAGTCTGAGGAAGAGTCTGACCCAGAATGTTGCCTGTTGATTCCCTCCACAGATACTGCCTGACCCACTGAGTAACTCCAGCACTTTGTGTTTTGTCAAGATCCCAGCATCTGCAGTTTATTTTAGTTTATTGTCACGTGTACCGAAGTACAGTGAAAAGCTTTCGTTGCGTGCTAACCAGCCAGCAGAAAAACAATACATGATTACAATTGAGCCGTTCGCAGTGTATAGATACACGATAAGGGAAGAATGTTTAGTGCAAGGTAAAGGCAATAACGTCTGATCACAGATAGTCCGAAGGTCCCCGATGAGGGAGATAGTAGTTCAGAACGGCTCTCCGGTTATGGTAGGGTCATTCAGTTGCCTGATAACAGTTCCTTTTGTCTCCACAATAATAAGGACAAAGTATTTGTACAGAGTCTGATGATGCAAGCAACAGTGAGCAGAGGGTTGAGAATAATAAGAGTTTCTATAAGAGCAAGAAGAAAATTTTGTTGGCAGTTAAAACCGAAACATAAGATTTTAAGATACAATATTCAACAAAAAAAACTATGCAAGATGATCTTTATATTATGTGTGCAGAGAGTTACAATCTATATAGAAAGAGGTAATGTTAAAAAACACACACAACAGAACGGGAAACATCTATGGAAGGGGTACGAGAGTTAACATTTTAGGTGAAAGGTCTTTCATTAGAACTGGGAAAGTAAGAAAACATGTTAGATGCAGAGAATGGTTTGAAGGGTTGGGGAAGGAGGGAATAGATACAAGGAAAATGTATCTGACAAGGAAATTCTAGTATTGCCATGGGGATTAGTAATTGAGACCATTAATAGTTGGATTAAAGGGGCCGTCGCAGGGAAGAAAATAAACAAATGTCAGGAAAAGGGCACTGAGAATTCTTATTTGTGTATTCTGATTTGTTGAGAATTTAAAAAAAAACATGCCATGCACTATTTGGAACAACAGTCCATCTTTTCTCTGGGCACGTTCCAGCTTTCCAGACTTGATGGCAAATTCTATCACTTCAGGTAACTTGTGTTCGATCTGCCTTGGCACCTGACATTTTTGCTGCCTGTGATATTGGTTCAATTGATTTTCTCAATATCACAGCGTTACCTGCTGGGAACATCCCCCAGCCCTGCATTTTGCAGCCTGTACTTGCTATTGCTTATACTCTCAGAGTTTTTGTTCATTTTTTTCCCTTTTCTCTCAACCCCACCCCCCCCCCCCCCCCCTTCTTTCCCCTGCTCCGTCTAAAGTATGACCTTCTGTTATGAAACCCATTATGTTTCAGATTTGAAATTTCATTTTTTTGTTACATCTATCAAAATCTTTAGAGTAAAGATTTATTGATTTTACTGGTGCCAGCATGAACTAATTGGCTTATAATACCACTGATCAGTTCTAACTCATTTTACATAGAAACATGGAAAACATAGAAAATAGGTGCAGGAGGAGGCCATTTGGATTAGTTTGATTCAAGTTATTTTGGTAATATTAGTGCATAATTCAAACCAAGCATTAACCACTGCTGAATGTTAATGCCTCAGGGGTATCGCCTCAGCGCAGATGGAGAAGAGGAGGGAAGAGACTGCAGCCCTAAGATTTTTGCCTCCATCACAGTGAGGAGATGCTTGGTGGACTCACTGTGGTGGATGTTAATTTGTGTTCACTGTCTGTTCTGTTGTCTATTATTGTATGTATGACTGCAGGCAGGAAATTTCGTTCAGACTGAAAGGTCTGAATGACAATAAAGGAAATTCAAATTCAAATTCAAATTCAAATTAATAATTGGTACTGAATTTTGGGAACAGAAAATAATGTTTCCTCATTTTATACTTGAATCATAAACCACATTGCTAATAGAAACAGAAACGGGCCATGGAACATACCCACCCATGGAGTTGTTTATCCTCCATATGTGTTTCAGTGGTGTAGAATGTATGACTTACAAGCACACCAATGCATCTAACCTTATCTTGATTATCTCAATCAGTTTAGCCTTTGTCACGCAATAGGTCCTTCCTTCTCTTTGTGATCATCTCAGTACTTAATTAAAGAGAAATTGTGTAGAATAGAATTAAACAGGTAGACATAAAATGCTGGAGTAACTCAGCGTGACTGACAGCATCTCTGGCCAGAAGGAATTGGTGATGTTTCGGGTTGAGACCCTTCTTCAGGCTGCTGCCACATCAGACTGTCCAGAGATGCTGACTGTCCCGCTGAGTTACTCCAGCATTTTGAGTCCATTTTCAGTTTAAACCAGCATCTGTAGTTCCTTCTGACACAGAATTAAACAGGTGGTGGTTTGAGTGGGGATTTTTTTTGGATGAAGCAGCGAGTAGCTTTTGTCTACATATCTTGTTTAAATTAAAACTTGTTTTTTGGAGGTGACAGTCTTTTGCAACTAGTTTTAAATCTGTGTGAAAGTGGCGTATAAAAAAAAAAACTAGCTCAGGTGCAATATCCCGCTCATTTGATTACTCTTGCAAAGTCATGTTTTCCCCCAGTCCTTGGGACACCTTGGGACAGGAAAGGCCTACCAACATGCTGGTGCTTGGTCTAGCAAGTCCAAGATTCATGGTGGTGTACTCTAAAACAGAAAAAACATTGTTTAGGTTACAAGCCAGTTATACTGGATTTTTTTGTCATGATTATTTCTAAGAACTGAGTTTCGAAAAAAAAATGTGCAATGCGAACCATTACAAAATATATTTCAATTAGCAATTGATTTGACTATCAATAGTGTGATCTGAAAGAAACATTTGATGTCTATACAGGTGCACAACCTTTTATCCGAAGATCCAAATAACGAAAACCTCCGAATAGCGGCCATTTTTTCGGTCCTTGAAGAAAGGTCCTTGAAAACGTTCACCGAGGGCGGCCCGCAGAGGTGACAGCGGAACCTCCGGTCGGTCCTCGAAGAAAGGGGAACTAAATCCCCATTCATAAAAGAGAAGGTGAGGGTATATTGCGCGGGAGGGTTAATAATTGACAATATGCTGCTGCCTGCCCGCTGAGTTAAAACGTTCCCACGGTAGACTCACGATACACAGTGTTTCGTGAGTCTTGCGTGGGAACTTTTTAACTCAGCGGGGCAGGCAGCAGCAGATTGTCGCTCGCTTCAGTTTCACCTCACCTACACCCCTCTGCTTCCCGGCCATGTGTGTGACCCCTTCCCTCCCCTTTCCAGCTCCCCGCCCATTGCACCGGCGCGGGAGCTTTGCACTGTCTTCAAGTCGGCGATTGCAGCAGGACCGTGCCAGTCACCGGAGACGTCAGGACCAACGGGACACCGACCCCCAGGCCCACTGCAAGCACGGAGATCCCAGAGACCCACAGCCAACAGCAGCCCAGCCCCGTTCCAACTCCAGAGGAAAACTGTAAACTGGCCGGAGACGTCAGGACCACCAGAAGCCGTTCCCCGAGCTGCGCCCCCTCATCGGGACACCGACCCCCAGGCCCACTGCAAGCACGGAGATCCCAGAGACCCACAGCCAGCAGCAACTCCAGCCCAGCCCCGCTCCAACTCCAGAGGAACACGTAGGGGCAGAAGCTGATGGTGTGCAAGGTACGTCTTGTTCTTGGGGTGGCGGATGAGGGGGCGCAGCTCGGGCTGTGGGCAAACTGCCACTTGTCGCCGTAGCGGCCCATCGGGGAGCGGATTCCTCTGGAGTTGGAGGGGGAGTGGGGTATTGTGCTGTTTGATCGCCCCCTGCTATCCCAGGGACAGGAAGACACAGCGGCTTTTTAGACTGGTGGGCAATCACTTCCAAAGTTCTGCCCACACAGTCAGTACACCTCTCCTACACTGCATTTCATACAAACATTTATTCTGCAAGAAAAAACTACATTGAAGACTCAAACTCGCGACCGAGTTTACTGCCGGGATCAAGGCGCAAACTCGCGACCTTGCGGATATGAGCCGAGCACTCTACCACTGAGCCAGCCATTAAAATCTACGCTAAAAAAATTCCATCCGAAGACCGACAAATTCTGAATTACGAAAAGTGTCTGGTCCCAAGGCTTTCGGATAAAAGGTTGTGCACCTGTATTACTAAAAGTCTGATCTTGACCACTTCCTGTTGTTCTTTATATTGATTTTAGAAAAAATGCTACCACTTACGGCTGTTATTTTTGGCCATCTTACTTAGTCCACCTCCACTGCGCAAAACAAGAGGATTTTTCCCATCGATGAAAAATAAAAGAGTTATTAGTGTTTAAAAAATGTTGAGATTCTCTCTCCTGAAGGCCACGGCCCTTCCTGAGGGACTATAAAACCCGGAAGTGTTGAGTGCCCCAGTCAGTCTCTGCAAGATGGGGGAAGCGAGAGGGTCACGTCTCTCAGTCTGAGCTGTGAATAACACTGAACACATGTCTACTAAACTGTGAGGTTTATTGGTTTTAGATAAAACGTTACCACTTACGGCTGTGATATTTGGCCACCTTACTCAGTCCCCCTCCACTCATCAGGTGCAGAGAATTCTTCCCATCAATCAAAAATAAAAGTGTTATTAGTGTTTAAAAAATGTTGAGAATCTATTTCCTGTCAATCATGCCATGAAGGCCACGCACCTTCCGGTGGGAGAGGGGAGGGATTATAAAACCCAGAACTGTGGGTGTGGCTCAGTCTCTGCAAGATGGGGGAGGGAGAGGTCACAAATCTGTCTGAGCTGTGAATCAACTGAACACACTGAATGTCTACTGCAGTGTAAGTGTGGTGTTTATGGTGGTTTCACCCTGCTTGAAATGGTATGAAACTGCATTTGAATGTGGTGGCCTTGCACCCTGCATGAAACGGTATGAAACTGCAGTTGAATTTAGTGGCCTTACACCCTGCTTGAAGTGGTAGGAAATTGCACTTGAATTAGTTTCAATATAATTATGGAGAGGGTCAGAACCGGACCTAGGGTTGTGATTTTTGATTGGAGAAAGGCTAACTTTGAGGAGATGCGAAAGGATTTGAAAGGAGTAAATTGGGACATTTTGTTTTATGGGAAAGATGTGGAAGAGAAATGGAGTACATTTAAAGGGGAAATCTTAAGAGTACAGAATCTTTATGTCCCTGTCGGTTGAAAGGAAATAGTAAAAATTGGAAAGAGCCATGGTTTTCAAGGGAAATTGGACACTTGGTTCGGAAAAAGAGGGAGATCTACAATAATTATAGGCAGCATGGAATAAATGAAGTGCTTGAGGAGTATAAAGAATGTAAAAAGAATCTTAGGAAAGAAATTAGAAAAGCTAAAAGAAGATATGAGGTTGCTTTGGCAAGTAAGGTGAAAGTAAATCCAAAGGGTTTCTACAGCTATATTAATAGCAAAAGGATAACGAGGGATAAAATTGGTCCATTAGAGAGTCAAAGTGGACAGCTATCTGCAGAGCCAAAAGAGATGGGGGAGATATTGAACAATTTCTTTTCTTCGGTATTCACCAAGGAGAAGGATATTGAATTATGTGAGGTAAGGGAAACAAATAGAGTAGCTATGGAAACTATGAGATTCAAAGAAGAGGAAGTACTGACACTTTTGAGAAATATAAAAGTGGATAAGTCTCCAGGTCCGGACAGGATATTCCCTAGGACATTGAGGGAAGTTAGTGTAGAAATAGCAGGGGCTATGACAGAAATATTTCATATGTCATTAGAAACGGGAATAGTACCGGAGGATTGGCGTACTGCGCATGTTGTTCCATTGTTTAAAAAGGGGTCTAAGAGTAAACCTAACAATTATAGACCTGTTAGTTTGACGTCAGTGGTGGGCAAATTAATGGAAAGGATACTTAGAGATAATATATATAAACATCTGGATAAACAGGGACTGATTAGGAACAGTCAACATGGATTTGTGCCTGGAAGGTCATGTTTGACTAATCTTCTTGAATTTTTTGAAGAGGTTACTCGGGAAATTGATGAGGGTAAAGCAGTGGATGTTGTATATATGGACTTCAGTAAGGCCTTTGACAAGGTTCCTCATGGAAGGTTGGTTAAGAAGGTTCAATGGTTGGGTATTAATGGTGGAGTAGCAAGATGGATTCAACAGTGGCTGAATGGGAGATGCCAGAGAGTAATGGTGGATGGTTGTTTGTCAGGTTGGACGCCAGTGACTAGTGGGGTGCCACAGGGATCTGTGTTGGGTCCACTGTTGTTTGTCATGTACATCAATGATCTGGATGATGGTGTGGTAAATTGGATTAGTAAGTATGCAGATGATACTAAAATAGGTGGGGTTGTGGATAATGAAGTAGATTTTCAAAGTCTACAGAGAGATTTATGCCAGTTGGAAGAGTGGACTGAAAGATGGCAGATGGAGTTTAATGCTGATAAGTGTGAGGTGCTACATCTTGGCAGGACAAATCAAAATAGGATGTACATGGTAAATGGTAGGGAATTGAAGAATGCAGGTGAACAGAGGGATCTGGGAATAACTGTGCACAGTTCCCTGAAAGCGGAATCTCATGTAGATAGGGTGGTAAAGAAAGTTTTTGGTGTGCTGGCCTTTATAAATCAGAGCATTGAGTATAGAAGTTGGGATGTAATGTTAAAATTGTACAAGGCATTGGTGAGGCCAATTCTGGAGTATGGGGTACAGTTTTGGTCACCTAATTATAGGAAGGATTTCAACAAAAGAGAGAGTACAGAGGAGATTTACTAGAATGTTGCCTGGGTTTCAGCAACTAAGTTACAGAGTAAGGTTGAACAAGTTAGGGCTTTATTCTTTGGAGCGCAGAAGGTTAAGGGGGGACTTGATAGAGGTCTTTAAAATGATGAGAGGGATAGACAGAGTTGACGTGGATAAGCTTTTCCCACTGAGAGTAGGGAAGATTCAAACAAGGGGACATGACTTGAGAATTAAGGGACAGAAGTTTAGGGGTAACATGAGGGGGAGTTTTACTCAGAGAGTGGTGGCTGTGTGGAATGAGCTTCCAGGGAAGGTGCTGGAGGCAGGTTCGTTTTTATCATTTAAAAATAAATTGGATAGTTATATGGACGGGAAAGGAATGGAGGGTTATGGTCTGAGCGCAGGTATATGGGACTAGGGGAGAATACGTGTTCGGCACGGACTAGAAGGGTCGAGATGGCCTGTTTCCGTGCTGTAATTGTTATATGGTTATATAATTTGGTGGCCTTGAACCCTGCTTGAAGTGGTAGAAAACTGGACGTGAATTCGGTGGCCTTGCACACTGCTTGAAGTGGTGGGAAACTGCACCTGAATTCGGTGGCCTTGCACCATGCTTGAAGTGGTAGGAAATTGCATTTGAATTTGGTGGCCTTGCACCCTGCTTGAAATGGAATTTCAAGGAATAGCCGTGAGTCAACTACCAGCCCACCAGCCGTGAGTGAGCTACCAGCACATCAGGCTCGAGTGACTGAGCTGCCACCCCAAGAATCCATTTGGCCCACAATGTCCATACAAGCCTCTGGAAACCAGTCCCTTCAGCCCACAACACCCATACTAGTGTTCCAGAAAACCCCCTCCCACTGGCCACCAATATTGTAATTTGTGGAGGGGAGGAATATTGCGTTGGGGGACCAGCCCTCCCATGTGAACATGGGACGCAACGGGTCCCACTTAGTCTAGTTAATACTAAAGGTGTGAAGCAACAAGGCATTTAAATTGAGATCCTATTTCAATTTCTCCCCACCCCTAAACCACATCTAGAAATTCTACTCATCATCCTCTTAAATGCCAAATTACTTCAGCCTCCAAAACAGCTTTGCCATTTTCAGAAACAAAATAATGTAAACTTAAAGAAGCTTGCAGAGATACAAATTCATTGTTTTTATTAATTTAAATATCCAATATCACCATTCTCTCAAAAAAGTTAAATTAAAAAAAATGCACCATGTCAGTCTATGGTCGACAGTCAGAATCTTTTCCCCCCCCCCCCATGATAGAAAATTCAAATACTAGAGGGTATAACTTTAATGCGAAAAGGCCAAGTTTAAAGGAGATGTGTGGGGCACATTTTGTTTTAAACAGAGGGGTTCAGTGCCTGGAAAGTGCTGTCAGAGGAGGTGGTTGAGGAAGATACGATGCTGGCAATTGAGACTCTTGGAAAGGCATAAGGATATGCAGGGAATGGAGGGATATAGATTGTTTGCAGCAGATACAAGGTGGTCTTGGCATTATGTTCGGCTCGGACATTGTGGGCCAAAAGGCCTGTTCTTGCGCTGTACTGCTCTAGAGTGGTGGAAGCAGAGTCGCTGACTATTTAAGAAGTGAATAGATAAGCACTAGAATCACCTCGGTATTGGAGACTATGGGCTAAGTTTTGGGAAATGAGTTGTGATGTCTTGAACCATATACAGATTACCAATTGACACTTTTAAAGCACTTTAAAGTGGAGATAAATCCCCAGAGACAGACCAAGTTGATCCTTGTGTGAAGTGAGGGAAGAAATTTGCCGATATCCTTGCAGAGATACTTGCATAATCTTTAGTCATGGGAGAAGTTCCAGCAGACTGGCAATGACTAATGTTGTACCGTTATTTAAGAAAAGCAGCAAAGATAAACCAGTGAGCTATAGGCCAGTAAGCCTGACATTTGCATAAATAATTTGGATAAGAACACACAAGGCGGGGTTAATAAATGTAATGCTAAAATAGATACTATTGTAGTGAAGATGATCAAAAATCACTATAGTATCTCGATCAGCTTGGTAAGTGGGCCAAAGATTGGCAAACAGAACTCAACTCTTAAGTGCAAGGTGCTACATTTTGGGAATCAAAACAGGATAGGACTTTCAGAGTGACTTGGTGGACCCAGAGTAGTGTTTATTCCTAGGTCCCACTGGCCTTCAACACAGGCTATGGGACGTTATGTTGCAGTTATACAAACACATTGAGTACGGTACAGTTTCGATCACCCTGCTATAGGAAAGATGAAAAGGCTGCAAAAAAGGAATTACGGGAATGTCCCCAGGATTGGAGGATCCGAGTTAGAGAGAGCTAGGACAGGTTAGGCTTTATACCTTGGACCGCTGGAGAGTGAGTGTGGATCTTATAGAGGTGTATAAAATCACAAAGGGTATAGATCAGGTGAATAGTCTTTTTCCCCAGGGCATGGGAATCAAAAACTAAAGGGCATAGGTCCAAACCTACAACTTCCAAGACTTGAAAAACAAAGGTGGCAAGTTCATGAATTGACAGCATCTGCAGGTTCCCTTTATCTTCCAAGTCCTTTGGAAGGGTCTCAACCCGAAAAGTCACCTATTCCATTGCTCCATAGATGCTGCCTCACCCGCTGAGTTTCTCCAGCATTTTTGTCTACCTTCGATTTTTTTCAGCATCTGCAGTTCGTTCTTAAACATTGTCTACTCCACTGCAAAATCTCTTCAAGGTATGCCTACTTTGAAGTTCTCCTCTCTCCGATGACAGTTTAGCAACCTCCTCCCATCAGTCTGAAGAAGAGTCTCAACCCGAAACGTCACCTATTCCTGCGCTCCATAGATGCTGCCTCACCCGCTGAGTTTCTCCAGCATTTTTGTCTACCTTCTTGGAAATAGATCACTGTTCTTTATCATTCCCAAATATTAAATAAAGTCAATAGTTTAGAGATACAGCCCAGAAACAGATCCTTCGCCCCACCAGGTCCACACCGACCAGTGATCCCTGCACATTAACATTATCCTACACACTCTAGGGATAATTTACATTTACACCAAGCCAATTAACCTACAAACCTGAACGTCTTGAGTGTGGGAGGAAACCGAAGATTTCGGAGAAACCCATGCAGTCACCGGGAGAATGTACATACTCCGTATAGACAGCACCCGTAGTCAGGATCGAACCCATGTCTCTGGAGCTGTAAGGCAGCAACTCTGCCACCCTTAAGAACAGTTTTTGCCACTGTTCTTATTGCTGCCAATAAGAACTCTTCCAAGGTCAGAGGTAGGTGAGAAAGAATAACCCTAGATAGCATCCTTTGAATATGATACGGATTAATTCCAGATAATTGTTTAAAAAAATCATTCCAGTAACATTTACCTTTTGGGATATTCTGTGTTAACACTGCCAAATAGCCCAACAAACAGAAAATGACTGAGAATGCAAAAAAAGTTTGAAGAATACATTTGCTTAAGCTTTCTGAATTTCATAAATAATTTATTAGAAAGTTGTTTTCCATGTGCAAACATTATTAGAGTTATAATCAGAATTAATTCTATTTAGTATAAAGTATAGAGGAATGAAAATTAATTTTATGGTTTCTCAAACAGAAATCATGAATATAATAAATATGTCAAATCGAACAATTTTATTAGGTGTTAAGAAAGACTTTCATTCTGTACTTTACTCTCCATGAAGGGCTCCAAAAATAGTGAGTCCTCTTGCCCTTTGTCTCTGCTATTTGCACTTTGATTTACTTTCTCCGGTAACTGGAAACGAAAGCATAGCATTCATTACAATATCCGTTGCACTTATTATTCCCAAAATGTTCACAGCCTGTGGCACAACAGTGCTGCTTTGGTTGATTTGAGGTTGGATCACGGGCATTGCCATGACCATCTTGTCGACACTCTGGGCAAAATTCATGGTCATTGGATGTTACATGGTTATTGCAGGAGTTTCTTGCGCACTTATTCCTCCGATTATTCGACTCGCTGTGATCAGTAGGCTGAAGATAGGCCGCCGCATTCTACAGACACACAAATTAAAGAAACTGTCATTTAACTATAAACACTGCGACAACTGCACAAAGACAAGCACCTCCCTTTTTGTTCACTTCATGAGGGGCCATTGATAAAAAAAATATTATCCAAGTTTAAAGAGCAAGCACTGTTGGCTTGATCCAATAATTTTGATATGGAATTGTACATTTTCCAATGTGGGATAAAATTCAATATTCATAATATAAACATTCTATTTACATTGCCCCTTTAGGTACACAAAACCCCAAAGTGTTTTGCAGGAAATAAAAATGGACACATTAAGAAATGTTAAGACAAAGGACCAAAGTATAAGGTCTTAAGAAGCAGTAGAGAGGTTTAGGGTGGGAGTTCCAAAGCAATGGGTTTTAGTAGCTGAAGATTATGGTCAAAGAGTGTGGAGTAATTAAACCTGGCATCAGTCAAGAGGCCAAAATTGAAGAATACCAATATCTTTGAATGTTGTGTTGCTGAGGGAGATTTCACAGATGGGAATTGGAAAACAGTGGACGAATTTGAATGGGGTTTGAGGTTTTAAAATTGAGACGCTGCTGAGGCAGGAGTGAAAACCTAGAGAGGATGTGAACTAGAGCACGAGCTCCAATTACATGGTTGGAAAACACAATGTGGGAGGCCTGCCAGGATTGTGTTCGAATAGTTACGTTTAGAGGTAACAAAGGCATGGATAAGAGACTCAGCAGCAATAATTTTTCTACATCAGTGTAGATTTTCAGCAAGTCAACTAATTCCTAAAGGGAACCTTTTCAATGCAGGGAAACAGTGAAGATGCAAGACAAGACCCCAATTTCCTGCACAGCCAATTATTATAATTTTAATTGTGAAAGGAATCAATAATCAAACACTGGGACATGACAAGGAGGTAGATTGTCAACTTGCTTAGTTTGTTGGGCCAGATGCAAGGTGTGAATGACCTGATGTGGAACAGGAATACACAGCAGAGGGAAATCCTAGATCATCTCTCACTTAAAAGTGTAGATTAAGTTTCTACATAGATTTGTAAACAGCGTAAATCACTTACTGCACTAGATTGGCTTTTGGATCCGGTGGCTTCCCTGTATCTTTGATACTGTGTTTCTATGAAACATTTTTGACAATATCCTTCAAAGTGACTGTTTCCAAATGTGCTGCAGTCTTGTCCCTGACATCGAGGCATGTTCTGGAATCTTACATCACTCTGAGGTGGGCGGTGAGAGGACTGTGCGTTCCGGCGGTTCTGACCAGCTGAAGAGCTATCTTCTTTTAAAAATGAGGATAACAAGATTAATATGACATTGATTCAACTCTTCCATCAACCCTGCACAACTCAAAACCATTGCATAAATTAAAGAAAAACAAAAACTACATATATTCTGAACAGATGCAGCCCCCACACTGTCACTTGGTACGGATTATATTGGCTTGTTTATAATTCCTCAGACATTTAAGGAAAAACTGAATTTCATAGATTAACAACTACTGCCTAATAAGCAATGGTATGCAGAAACAATTAAAATATGTTGCAACAGGATAATTATCATACACCTTTCTTACATATATTGATTAGAACCTGATGAAGTATTTTATTTCAACCAAAATTAATCTTCCCAGAAAACAGAATTCTCTGCCTCATAAAGTAATGCCCCTAATAAGAAATACATAAAGAACATGAGAATGGTGAAAAGACATGGCAGAGATTAAACACCACATGGGCACAACTCTTCCAGACAGCCAAATAGTTTACACAAACTAGGGTCAGAGTCATACAACATGGAACCATGATCTTCAGCCCAACTTGCCCACATTATGACCTATCTACACTAGTCCCACCTGCTTACGTTTGCCCCATATCCCTCCAAACCTATCCATTTACCTGTCTAAATATTTCTTAAACGTTGCGATAGTACCCGTTATAAACATACCTAGGCTTCCTCTATACCCAATGTAGCAGATGGTGCAGTAGCCTTGATTTTCTTTTGTTCCAAAATAGTGGCATTCAGAGGTTTTGCACAGTTGGAAGTCTCCATTTGGTTGCTCAGGGATACGGTGTTGTTGCGTGGTGTCAGGTAGTTGTGGTTCAGTGGCAGAACCCCAGACAGGATCTAAAGGGTGTTGATCGCTGGGTGATGGGCGAGCCACATTCCTTGCAATCTGGCTCGGGTCGGAGTGCGATCTCTCATGCCCTGAACATTGAGAGCCAGAGCCTTCACGTGAGGATGAAACAATTCCTTGAAATGTCTTTAACAAGCACACATTACACAATCCATTAATCGTATTCCTGGTGTCCTGATGACAACGACTACACCGAGTACACTCTTGATGCAATGGGTTACCTGCACCTGGTTTAGTCCTGGTGTTCTCCTGTGGTGAGTCCAACCTCGCAGAGCTGATCTCTGTGCGATAAGGTTTTCTCAACTCAGAGGTTCTATTATCAGAAGCATTGTTTGGCACCACAGTCCTCGATTGAAAGCAGCGTTCACATAATCCATTGTGCTCCACGTTTAGCGTGAAGGGGCAATTGGGAACCTTGCATTTCATAGCATTCGTTTCACTGAAGAGAGCAAGACTGGGGGCTGTTGGGGGTGCGGAGCGAGGCCGGGATGACTGCTCTGGGTCTGGAGACACTGCAGCAATAACCAGCTTAGTCCGAGGAGGAGAGCACCCCTTCTTTGTCTGTTGTCCATGAGCTTTTGGTTTGGTTTCAGTCTTTACGACCTTTGCCTGCTCAAAGCATTCGTGGCAAAATGGCTTTGTCTCTATAGAACAATAAAAAAGACATCCGAACGTGGCACACTTTTCTTCAGTGAGAGACCCTTGAAATATGGTACCTTTTATTTGTACCCGGTTGTGAAAGGGCCTGTTTACATTCTTCTGCCACCTCTTATACTCATGATTCACCAGCTGATAGTAATCCTCCACCAAATTCAAGTCCTCAGGGAGGTTGCCTTCATCCAACCTGAAAGCAGAAAAACAGTGTGATTGAGAAGCGTCCCATGTTACTCCATGAGGAGCAAGAATCTCACACTATTTGTACAACCGTGCCTGTGTGAACCAGCCTGGATTGTGGAATTGTTGAGAACCGGCAGCACAATTCCCTGAATAGTGTGCCCCATCAATCCCAGAAAACTGCTGACATTAGGGGTGTAAAAAGGATTCAATAAAATTGCGATGGTAACAACTTTAACGTGATTGAAATTTGCCTTGCAACTCAGAACAAGATACACTGATTGAAATAATTGAAAGTTAGAAATTGTTTCCAAAAGTTTGAAGCCATATTGCAGAAGGAGTTATACATAACACATCTTAACAAGATGCAATTCTCTCTAATAAAAATCACAATCAAAAACAAATCAGGGGGTGGGTGTATGGAACAAACTGCCAAGTGAGGTAGTTGAGGCTGGGACTGTCCTAATGTTTAAGAAACAGTTGGATAGGTACATGGATAGGACAGGTTTGGAGGGATATGGACCAGGTGCAGCAGGTGGGAGTAGTGTAGCTGGGACATGTTGGCCGGTGTGGGCCAGTTGGGCCGAAGGGCCAGTTTCACTTTCTGACTTTAAAAGTATTTCTAATCAACAAGTTGTGCTAATAGATTTTTAAAAAAGCAATTAATCAGCAGGACATTTACTCACTTAGCAGCTTTAATTAGGTGGATAGTACCAAACTCCAGGCCTGGCACAGGTATTTCAACCAGATTTAAGTATTCTTCTAACAGCTTATTTTTATTTTCATCTTCTTTTGGTAACAGGAAGTGGATTGCAAAATCTTCAAATCTTCTACTTCCGTTGTGGACCAATGGAACTGCAGAGATTTCTGTTTAGACATAAAAGTTTTCATTAAGCAACATGTTCTGAACACCTTCCTGTGGAACAAAAGATTTGCAGATTTGTGGAAACCAGGTCAGAGTTATACTCTCCGTTGAAGTAACAGATGAGTAGACAGCCACGGTAAATAAAACGAGATGGATCAACAGTGCATCATATGCTTATTCTGTGTTTTGTTCAGGAAATGGAATTTACATCTTGAAGCAAACAGGAAATGGCGAACCCTTAATCTAGTGTTGTGGTGTGTATTCATCTCCAGGTTATCTTATCTTTCTTGGGTTACCTTAAACTCAGAGCCTATAAGGGGAGGGGGAGGGGGGGGGGGGTTCAGCACAGGTCTTGGATTAGAGCTGATGCACTTAAATAACTCTTCCATTCCACCCGTTTGGAATTATAGCCACAATGTTTTATTCCATGGCCATCACAACAGTTATTAACTCAAGTGGGAATATAACAGGCCTTTAGAAATAGAAGCAAGATAATGCCATTTGGGCCCTCATTTCCATTCCATCGTTCATTAGTGTCATGGTGCTTTAATTCCTGCACTAATCCCTCAACTGACTTCCCTAAACTATGAAAGTCTATCAATTAATGCCCTGGTGACTGAGCACTACTGATCTCTCAGGTAGGGAATCCGAAAGAGTCAGATCTTATCTTATCCGCAAGAGTTCTTATCAGTTCTGAACGGTCATCTCTTATTTTGAGACAAGTAATTATGTGATGGACATCCTAGCCCCAGAAAACATTAATCTACCCTATTTTACTATATTAAAAAGTGGTAACACTATATTAAAAAAGTGTTCTACGAGTTCACCTCCCAGTATCGGCTCAGTCAATTTTGTCACCCCCATACATCACTTTGATCTTCTCTATTATTTCAACATATGAATATGCTGAGAAATGAAAGCTGGAATAAATTAAAATCTAATTTATGTTCATCAAAAGAAAAAGAAAAACAGTAGATACCTAGATTCCTGTCTTTGATAGCAACAAGTGGAGAAAAATGTTGCATGTCATAGCCCAATACGATAGGATATTTGTAGCACTCGTGGGCCGGCCAGTGCAATGGCAAGTAAATTCCTCCAAAGTGCAATGGAGCCAAGCTTGTGTTATTGTCAAAGCTTCTCAACACTCTATCTGTTGAAAGAAAGGGTTCAAGTTAAAGTCAATATTGAGTGAAGCATTTCATTCTGAAGAAACAACTTAAATCTAAAAACATGTAAATTCCTAAGCTATCATATAAACTCTAAAGAGAGTTGCGATTTCCTCTTGCCAATAATTTCTACAACATTTTTTTAAACTGCCACTAAATACGCACCTGCAATCACAATGATTGGTCTTCTAAGAATATTGGCCAGTACAAATATATGGATTTCTTCCAGTGATTCATACGACAGTCCATGATGGTCTGAATGTGAAGTCACAGCTGACATTTTTACTACTTTCTGCCATTCTTCATCCCAGTTCTAATGAAGAAAAACATTATGTCAGATGTAACTCGGAACAAACCCACCACAGCAGCAGATGCCACACTTGTTAGCAGCATCTAGAATGTAGGGACAAGGAACTGCAGATGCTGATATATACAAAAGATTGACACAAAGTACTGGAGTAACTCAGCAGGTCAGGTTGCATCTCTTGCTGACCTGCTGATCTGGCTGGTCAGAGATGCTGTCTGACCTACTGAGTAGAGTCATACAGCGTGGAAACAGGCCCTTTGACCCAACATGTCCACACCAATCAACATGTCCTATCTACACTAGTCTCACCTGCCTGCGTTTGGCCCATATCGCTCTAAGCCTCTTATCCAGGTACCTGTCTACATGTTTCTTAAACGTTGCAAAAATACCTGCCTCAACTATCTCCTCTGGCAGCTAATTCCATACATCCACCACCCTTTGTACGAAAGTTACCCCTTTGGTTCCCATTATAACATTCCCCCCTCACCTTAAACCTATGTCCTCTGGTTCTTAATTCTCCTACTATTGAGCAAGAGACTGTGCTTTTACCTGTTCTATTCCTCTCATCGTATCTTCAGCACTTTGTGTCTATCTTTGTTCATGTTATCCTCGGGTGATCCTGTCTCAACAGGAACATCCCAAAGGATACGGACATTATTCCATGTAATATTGAGTGATTAATCGCTCTGCTGCTGTGTATTGTGACTATACGTTGAATAGTTTTCCAGGCCCTCCCACCCCACAATCACCCCCTTACCCCTCCAAAGCATAACCATCAAACAAACACTCATAGCCCAAGCTTACTTTGGTGTCATAACGAAGTCCTGTAGCGTCAAAATCTTGCGAACGGACAGATTCAATTTCCCAGCGATATTTGAAGTTTCTCGTGTCTGTTTCCATCAGAGCGTCCCAGAGTGTCTTCCGAAGGGTGAGGTCAATGTCCTGAATGCCCCACATGAACTGTGATGCAGCATGCAGCAGGCAGTTCCCGTCACCTATCACACAAACAGAAGGGAGAAGGATTAAAAATGAGTCTTGCAATGAATAGGTTGCTCCATTTCACTTTGGAAAAGGTAATGCAGTTTCCAGGTACAGTAGGCAAGTTTTGCTAAACACCAGAGCAGACATTCAAAAGTAACTGGCTTTCATTGTCATACGAGCCAGACCAGAAGAGTATTGTTTCACCCACATGGAAACTTAAAAAAAAAACACTGCTGTAATTCTAACTGTCAGCAATATGCAAGGCCATAGATTATCTGAAGTCACAAATTCAACCACAAAATAATAGTGACACCAAACGTAACAAGCTCCATGAAATTTTCCACTTTGAAACGTAAAGGATATTTCCTTCAGTGTTTCTAGTAGTCATTCAGATGACCAAATTCCTTCACTGATGCTACCAGCCCGCTGAGCTTTTCCCTCATCCATCATCATTCTCCTGTTCAGACAACACCAATCCATAACAAAAACATGTTCTCCGTTGGCAAGAACAATGTTCAATCAGAAACCCAAATTAACGTCAGGCAGTTAATTAAAGCAAATTATTTGCAGCAGTGAAATTTGCTATAATATTTCTGCATTAGAACACAAAACATCTAGTACTTTGGGGTTTATTTAATTATAAAAACCTAATTGTCATTTTGCTTTTGCTGTTAGCCAGAAAACAGGACTAAAGCTTCTCTACATACAAAAGCACACAAGCTCAGCATTTCAGTGTCATACTGAAGACATTTTGCAAAGATGGTTTCTGATGGGACTTTCAAAAGTCCCGAAAAAGCACAAGATACTCCACAAATACAAAATGTATATATCTGATATTAAAGAGATGGCTCGGGTGCAATTGAAACACATTCCCACAAGAGTCAAGAGAAAAACAGAGCTCTTTGGATCATGCAAGGTTTAGCTGAGGAAGATAAGCAAAAAGTAAAGCTGCTTGAGATAAAGGTTGGGTGGTAAAGACTGACAAGAACTATGCTAATTACAAAGAAAAGTCAAAAGGAAAGTTAAAAAATCTGTAAAGGCAAAGAGAGTGAATGATGAAAGACCAGCAGCCACATAAATGAGAATGTGTAGATGCTCTGTAGACTTAATAGAAAAAGCAGTTGTCCGTGCAGAGGGACTTTTCAAATGGGAACTTACCCATGAATTCTGATGGAATTTTTAAGGTACTAAATGTGTATCCTGTATCTGTCTTCATCAGGAAAGGAAGGGGCTCCTCCAAAATAGTGAAGAAGATAGTTGAATCACAAGACACAGTATCAGTTGCTAACAGTGAGGGATCAGGAAAGTTGGATAAATTTAAAACAGGCAAGTCACCAGGACGGGAAGCATTCCAGGGAGAAAGTCATGGGTTACTGACCATAAACCTCCAATGCTTTATGGATGAGGATGGTGCCAGAGAACCAGAGTGAAGTAAATGTTATTTCCTAGTTCAAATACAAAACCCAGCAACCACAGGCTAGTCTCAGTTTAACTCAGTGGTGGGAAAGATTTTAGAAACTATCAGGATAAATAGTTACCCAGAGGGATTAAAGTGAGCTATCATGGAGTTGCTAAAAGAAAATCATGTTAAATCAGTTCAATTAAATATTTTGTAAATGAACAAAGTGCTGGAGCAACTCAGCAAGTCAGGCAGTGTTGTGTAGGTGTACAGATAAACAATATTTCAGGTCGGCACCCTTCTTCAGATTGGATCTGAAGTCCCAACCTGAAAAGCTGTCTGTCCATTTCCCTCCACAAATGTTGCCTGATCCGTCGAGTTCCTCCAGCACTTAGGCTTTTGCTCAAGATTCCAGCATCTACACCCTCTATTGTATTCAATAAAATGTTTGGGTGAGCTAACAGATCAAATAGATGACAGGAGTACAGGTTTGGTGGAGTACGTTGTCTTCCAGAAATCTTTTGCAAAGGCACATAAATAAAACAAAAACATTAAAGGGCCATTGATAGCATGGATGTGGAGTTGGCTACAACAGATAACAAAGGAACATGATGAATGGTGAGTTTTCAGATTGTGAGCGATAGGTAAATAATGGCACTCCCCTGGTAGCAGTGTTTTCGGATCATTTCTTTTAAAATAAATCTATAATAGTGATTTAGTTTGAGGATGAAAGCCCCAATGTCTTAATTGGCAAACAACAAAACTTTACAAAGTAAATATAGAATATCATTGATTAACGCATGACATAATGGGCAGGTGTTCGGCAGATGCACTGAAATGTGAGGCGATACATTTTGATAGGAAGAATGAGGAGAGACAAGATGGAATGAAGGATTATAGTTTTAAAAGGGGTTCAGGAACAGAGACACCTAGGAACACAAGGGCATTAATTATAGTAACTGGCAGGGAAGGTTGAGAAAGTGATTAATAAGGCATACAAATTCTGGATCTTAACAAGAGAGACAAAAGTTACAGAATTAGGGATAGGGAAGTCTTGTAGAATCTTTATAATGTTGCTCTGGCTTCAACTGGAGCATTGTGTTCATGTCTGGTCACCATAATGTAGGATGGATACGAAGGCATTAGAGAGGGTCCAGAAATGATTTGCTGGAATGATTCTTAGCACTAAAGCTACAAAGTTACATTAAAGGGCTGGGAAGAAAATTAAGTATGGCAGGAGGCAAAACTTTTTTAAAAACATGGCATGCGATCAGATTCTGGAATACATGTTCTGCATACATGATACGAGGAGATTCCTTCATGGCTTTCCAGAGGGAATTGAATGAATAGTTGGTGGAGAATATTGCTCCGAATACCGAACTACTGAATTGCTCTGGTAGAGGGCTTGGATAAACATGGGCCAAAGGGCCTCCTTCTAAACTGTAAATATACTATGATTCTATGAAATTGACCCATTCAACAATAAAGTTTGTACTGTTTTTGTGCAAGAACATGGAAATACAGTAGAAACTTTATCAAGAATACAAATGCTAAGAACTATTAATCTTGCATAATGATTTTCTTGACCTTTAATGGAAAGCACATGCTGTCCAATTCAACAACACAGGCGGCAGTTAACATGGAGGCTTAGAAATCTGCTTGCAATGGCATACGTGCAAAACCAGTGCTTTTTACATCTATCTTCCTGGATGAATCATTTTTTTGTGGGTGGAGTTAGAAAAAGGGGGGGGGGGGGGGGAAAGAGATGGTGAAGAAAGAGAAAGGAGACAAGCATTGTAACCAAATTTAACCCAGACATACGAACCTTTTAATAAAAGGGCACCAACATGAATCAGTGAGGGAATGCACAGAGTTCAATGTTTAGACTTCCTTTTTAAGAATGGGCCATGTAAAATTCCTGTGTAATCTATGGAATTTCCAAATAAGTTGCACTTTGACTAATGTTGCATGTAGTCAGTCACCACGATTCTTTAGTAATGTATGGCTGGCTGACCCCTATTTCATGCAGTGGAATTTCCAAGTGGGTGTGGTTGGGGAGTTTGGGTACTTGGAATGTTTATGCATTACACAAGTCAAATTTGATACAACCAATCGCAGTTGGGACTTTTAGGGGAAGTTTCAATTTTAACAGACACCTACATTCTTCCCCATTTACTATATTTTCACATCCCCAGATACGTCAGCACTGAATCACCAAAAATACCAACATTTCTGAATGTCGATATGTGCATAGCACGCTAGCAGAAATCATTGATTGAAAAACCCATTAATTCATAAAGAATGTTTGCATATTTCAGATATAAATCTATATTCTTTAACATATATTTTGCTTGCAACAGATATTACCCTATTGAGGCATGCAAACGTTTAATTGCTTAGCTGATAAAACTAAAAATGAAACTACGTAATAAATTAGCCCTAAGCAGTTTCAGGATTAATTTCAAATGTTCAGAAACTGCATCGTGTGACAATGATCATCCAACCATTTGTGCAGAACACCATGTACTTACAGCGATTCAGTTGCTGTGCTAAATTTTAACATCAAATTATGAAAGAGGATGTAAAGATTGTGCAAGCTTCACTGCCCCAAGAAACATTCAAATTTAATCAGTCAGTTTTTAGTAACTCATTACTAAAAATTAGGCCTAAAAATTTGCACAAACATATCCTGCACGTGGATTTCACTTCACTTAAATCAGGCAGAACTACCATAAAGGATGGAAATATCAATATGACCAAATTTGCAGTGTTCCGGTGCTGGAATTCTTAACTAATCTGCCCACTTATTTGTACATAGATTTTTTTTTTAATTACCACAAAATATGGCCACATTGAAAACGTGGCTTTGGACTTTGAATGACAAATGAGAGCATCATACAAACAAATTTTCATGGAAAACTAACTCAAACTAAACAGTTTTTAAAAGAAACGGAATTATTGTATACCGTTCCTTCTTTAGATGTTAGTTTGAATTACAAATACCGAAACGTGGGACCAAAAACACAAAATTTAGAGTAGAAGCAAACCCATCAGGCCCTTGGAGCCTGTTCCACCACTCATTGAGATCATGGCTGATCTTCGACCTCACCGCCATTTTCCTTAAATATACACAAACCTTTGATTCCCTATGCATCCAAAAGCCAATTGACCTGCTTCAAACGAACACAATTATATTCTCACTCCAGGATATCTCGTATTTTGTTTAACAAATTATAAAAATGGCAGTTCTCCATTCCCCTGGACAGGGGTAATGAATTCACCCTCGTTCTGCTTTGGGTAGATTTACCCAACGAAATCACAAACCAGAAGATAAGAAAGCACACATTCTCCCTACAAGTTAGTAGTCTAAAAGTCAATATGCAATTGATTGGTAATGTTCATATAAATGCAAGTATTTAAAAGTGCGATTATATAGTAAACATATATTGAGAAGGAGCTTGAACTGCAGATGCTGGTTTCCACTGTAGACACAAAATGCTGGAGTAACTCAGCGGGCCAGGCAGCATCTCTGGAGAGAAGGAATAAGTCGAGACCCTTCATCAAGTATATATTAGGGGTTGGTAATGTATTTACAAATGCAAGTATTTATGTGCAATAATACAGCAGGCGGATATTAAGGATTGGTAATGTTTCTATGAATGCAAGTAATGAGAAGTGCAATAATACAGTAAGCAGGGGGAGGGGGGAGTTTTAATTCTTACCGTTTGTTTTCAAGGGTACAAGTCTCTTGACCTCTCTGCACCAGTTGAGGCTCCAGTTGCCCTGAAGGGCGTTCTGTTGGGCCCTGTCGAGTAGAGCCTCTTGGATTATAGTCCTGAACTGAGGGCTGAAGTGACTCTGGCGAAACAGCTCCACCGTGTACTTGTGCAGCCCCTTGAAATGGTGCATCAATCCATTGGCCAAGGTCGGCTTGAGCAGGTCGGTCTGGATCTTCTCCCTTAGCCTCACGTCCTTGGTCAAGTTGCTGGCGGAGAGAAACTGAGGCAGCAGGTTGCCCTCGGTTGCCATGTTCTGCGAATGAGTGAGTGAATGAGTGAGTGAGTGAGTGGGGTAGAGGGAGAGTGGGGCTGCTGCGCTTCCACTCAGGCACACAGCCAGCTCACTGACAAACCCCGGGCAAGGCAAGGCAAGGCAAGCAACAAAGCGCATGCAAACCTCCCCCACCCTCCGTCAGAAACCGCTTGCAATCCTCGCCGTTTGCAATAGTGACATTTACCGGTCGAGCGACGCTCCTCTGGCTTGCACTGGATTTCCTGCTGGCAGTCTCGCCTGTGCCAAGAGATGCCAGACCGACTGCTTGCTGCCTCTCAGTCGCGGTGCAGGCGGATCGTCTGAAGCACCTCCTGTTTTCCCTCCGTTCTTTTTGGCGAACCAAGAGAGAAACCAGCTAGAGGAGGGAAAACACGCCGGACTTTCCAGCGGGGATTTCCAGCCTTGGGGCGGAAAGCCTGGCCTGGCCTGAGCCGCCGGTAGGAGGAGCAGCGGAGCCCGGTCCGGGCCGCCAACCAGTGGCAGGCAGGCAGGCAGCCGGGCTCTGCATCATTGCTCTGCAAATAGCTGACGAGCCTTTCCTCTGCCAACGCACCGCAGTTTGGCCACTCACCTTGCTGCTCTTTTAATGTAATCTTATTTCCTGAGAGAAAAGACTTTTGCCTTCCATCACAGTGGGTTCACTGTGATGGATGTTTGTGTGAACTAAATTGTGTGTATGTCTAGAAATTGTCTGTTTGTATGGCTGTGGAAACGAAATTTCGTTTGAGCCTCACTGAGGCTCAAATGACAATAAAATTGTATTGTATTGTATTGTATTGTTGTTCACCACTATTTCAAACAAACAGCGCATCAGGAATTAAGCTCCCTGGTCTAATTACTCCCGCCCCCCACTCTCAATTGAATCTGCTAAAAAGGCAACCAAACAGATCGAAATTTGTTGTGGGATTTAATAATAATAATGGATGGGATTTATATAGCGCCTTTCTAATACTCAAGGCGCTTTACATCGCATTATTCATTCACTCCTCAGTCACACTCGGTGGTGGTAAGCTACTTCTGTAGCCACAGCTGTCCTGCGGCAGACTGACGGAAGCGTGGCTGCCAATCTGCGCCTACGGCCCCTCCGACCACCACCAATCACTCACACACATTCACACACATTCACACACAGGCAAAGGTGGGTGAAGTGTCTTGCCCAAGGACACAACGACAGTATGCACTCCAAGCGGGATTCGAACCGGCTACCTTCCGGTCGCCAGCCGAACACTTAGCACATTGTGCCATCTGTCGTCCCATTTACTCCCAAACTGCCTTTAGTTGTGTAGGTAGGAACATGCTTCCACTAGAGTGAGAGTCTAGAACCAGAGGGCATAACCTCAGAATAAAAGGACATATCTTTATAAAGGAGACGAGGAGGGATTTCTTTAGTCAAAGAACATAGTACTCTGTAACCATAATAAACAACAAAAAGAAAGTTATGTATAGGGGGGTTGCACGTAAGGTCACTGGGTCATAGGGCTTGACATACGGAGCCGGTCAATCCGTCTGGAGGACATCCGTAACTTCCGAATATGGATTTCCTACCTGTTAAAAACCGCCAAAATGTTGAATTTTTGCGCAGAAAAAAATTGTGGAAGTCGGGGTAAGTGTGAGAGACATGTACCCAACTTTAGAATTCCAAAAGTGAAGCGAAATGAAGGTGAAGAGAAGCGAGAGCTGAAGGGAGAACAGCAGCTAAAGTGCTTGGCGAACATATCGGAATTGAAAATATTGGGAATTATCGCGTTTGCTCACTGCATTTCATCAACAGTAAGGCATTATTTGTGTTTTTTCTTGATTCCTTTGGTATCTAAAAAGTCTCAGAAGTGATAAATCTGGCTGTAAATTTTTCTTCAGATGCATTTTCATTTTGTATGTAAAAACTCACTTGATAACCATCGGCGATTTAAAAAATTTACAGCCAGATTTATCACTTCTGATACTTTTTAGATGCCAAAGGAATCAAGAAAAAACACAAATAATGCCTTAGTTGATGAAATGCAGTGAGCAAACGGCCAATGTTCGCTAAGCACTATGTCTGTTGTTGTCCCTTCAGCTCTCACTTCTATCTACCGTCATTTCTCCCCATTTTTGGAATTCTGAAGTAGGCTAAATGTCTCACACGCTTATCCCGATTTCCATAATTATTTACAGCGCAAAAATTGACAATTTCGGCTGGTTTTAACGGGCCCGCTACTCTGGAAACAATGGTAAGTGCTTTCCCTGCAGTTCAACGTGTGTACTCCATTTGGAGTAGCGTAGCAACAGTACGGTTCATGGGTCGTGACCCGACTGCCGTGAAACCTTCCTATATATTTACTTTTATATAAACTTTTCATTTTGTTATTTATTATGGTGTTTACAGAGTACTATGTTCTTTGACTAAAGAAATCCCTCCTCGCCTCCTTTCTAAAGATATGTCCTTTTATTCTGAGGCTATGCCCTCTGGTTCTAGACTCTCACGCTAGTGGAAGCATTCTTTCCACTTCCACTCTATCCAGGTCTTTCACTATTCGGTAAGTTTCAATGAGGGCCCCCCCTCATTCTTCTCAACTCCTGCGAATGCAGGCCCAATGCCCATATATGCTCATCAAATGTTATATATACGCTCATCAAAAAGAAAGTGTTATATATATTATTTACACATTTTATACATATTATACATTATATATACGCTCATCAAAAAGAAAATGCTATATATATAACATTTTCTTTTTGATGAGCGTATATATAATGTATGATGAGCGTATATATAACGTGTATATATAACGTGTGTGTGTGTGTGTGTATATATATATATATATATATATACACATACTTTTATATAAACTTCATTTTGTTATTTATTATGGTGTTTACAGAGTACTATGTTTACATATTTGTTGTGCTGCTGTAAGTAAGAATTTTGTTATTCCGTTTTGGGACATATAACAATAAAATACTCTTGACACTTGAAATTCCAGAGGTGCACCGAGAATGATTACACGTGACTTCATAGCAGTTTCACCAAGTGTGACATCCATGAATCCACGGGAATGGATAGGAAAACACACATCTTGAACAAAAGCAAAAGCATCTGGGAGCCAATTATCTCAACTCCAGGAGAAATCCCCAGGGATAGTGACCTGGACTTAAATCATTTATGGACACGGAAGCAAAAAATATTATTTTATGTAAGATAGTGGGGGGGAAAATAACAGGGATTGGAAGTGAGGAAATGACAAGAGTGAATCAGCAAGCAGACAGACTAGTTCCAACACAGCAAGGAATAGAAAGTTGCTCATCATCCTGATGATTGCCTCATATTGAACTTGTTGGAACATTCTGTCATTTTCTGGAAATTCCTCTCATTCTCTAACCCACAAATTAATTTCTGACATTCTTCTCCTCAGCCCCTAAATCACACCATGGCTGCTACGTACCATAAAACCATAGCGCCATAGAAAGCGTATTATCAGGATGCATCACAGCTTGGTTTGGAAACAGCTCCATCCAAGACCGCAGGAAATTGAAGCAAATTGTGGACTAGGCCATCACATAAACCAACCTCCCTTTTATTGACTCCATTAATACCTCACATAGCCTCGGCAAGGCCGTCAGCATAATCAAGGATGAGTCACACCCTGGCTACTCCCTCTTCTCCCCTCTCCCATCAGGCAAAATGTATGGAAGTGTGAAAACGCACACCACCAGATTCGGGGACAATTTCCTCCCGGTTGTTATCAGGCAACTCAATCATCCTACCACAACCAGAGAGCTGTGCTGAACTACTATCTATCTCTTTTATTGACCCTCGGACTATCCTTGATCGGACTTGCTGGCTTTACCTTGCACTAAACGTTATTCCCTTATCATGTATCTATACACTGTAAATGTATTGATTGTAATCATGTATTGCCTTTCTGCTGACTGGTTAGCATGCAACAAAAAGCTTTTCACTGTACCTCGGTGTACACGTGACAATAAACTAAACTGAAACAAGGATCACTCAGGATATCTAAGGTAGACAAAGGTGCTGGAGAAACTCAGCGGGTGCAGCAACATCTATGAAGATGCTGGGATACCGGGTTTCAGCCCGAAACGTTGCCTATTTCCTTCGCTCCATAGATGCTGCTGCACCCGCTGAGTTTCTCCAGCACTTTTGTCTACCTTCGATTTTCCAGCAGCTGCAGTTCCTTCTTAAACACTCAGGATATCTAGATGGGATATGGAGTGAGTTAAATAGCTCTTGATCGTTGGATGAATCATCTTAATTGAAGATTGATTGATTTGATGCTTTATTATCACATATGACATGTCACAGTGAGATTCTTTGTTTTGCATTCCATACACCAGGTATGCTAAGATTGCCATACACAAGGTATGCAAGGTATGTATTGGGCGCTAACAAAGTATTCATTATAGTCTCCAATAGTCCCTCTTTGTTTTCAGCGACAGTGTAGCAGAAGTTGTCTTGTTCCTCTTGACAATCGTGACTTGTATCAAGAATCATTTGATACAGTCCTATGAGCATCCTTCATTCCGGACCATTTCTACTCTGTTCCCAAACTCCTTGCTGGATTTCCATTACTCTGGGTTATTTGACAGCGGAGGAAGTAAAAATCTCACTCCCAAGCAGAAGCTGAGTGATTTCTCAGGAGCTGCGTCAAATTTTCCACCCTTGGGTACAAAGGTTAATTCTATCAGCAGAGGATGAGGTTATAAAGGACTTTGGAAACTATGGGGAAGTCTTAGCTGAGGTGATAGACAGGAAGAGGTCATTGTTCTCAGTCATAGCTTGTGATTGCAAGGGGGATTTAATAATTGAGTAACTATCTAGCCACATCCTCTGGGCAATGATACATGCAGATTGCTACTGTCCAGGAGTAATTTCAGCCAGAACATTGTGATGGGCTTTGGGGATCTCACTCGGACAGTAAACAGCTCCTGGAGAACCTGCTCTGTCTTTCTGAAGCAAGTGAATGTTGGGTGCTTCCACTGAATCCTATCCTATCTGCATGGTAGAAGAGGGTTCTGCGATCGTTTGTGATTCTGCAAGAATAGACATGCTTATATGCCTCCTTTGTGTTCAATTGCAGCTGACAAAAATCTTCTATGAATTATAGTAATTCATTCTCTGAACTGCAAAATACAGGGATTGTGTTTTGTCTTTCATTATTTGTGTTCAATTTAGTCTTTTGGGCAGGGCCGGTACACCTGGCGGCACAACCAGGTTCTTAAACCCATTGCAGAAGCCATCAGCATGGGAATCAGCAGCTGCAGACGAGCATGGCCCACCACCCAGATGATCACCTTCGTGAGGCCAGAGTGCAGCTGCCAAGAACCACAGCAGCCAGGAATCCATCAGGAATCCTGGCGACTGTGCAGGACTGGCAGCTTTCCGTAGACCTGGTGAAACAGCTGAAGTTCCCACAGCACATTGCCACGACCACCCTGAGGCCAGACATCCTCCTGGTCTCAGAGGCGACCAAAAACATAGCCTTGTTGGAACTGACAGTACCGTGGGAGGACTGTCTGGAGGAGGCCCACGAGAGGTAGATGACCAAGTATGAAGAGCTGGTCATAGACTGCCGTAAGCAGGGCTGGAAGGCAAGGTGTATGCCCATCAAGGTTAGTTGCAGAGGTTTTGCAGGGCAATCGCTCTACAAAGCCGTGAGTGCACTGGGCATCAACAGAGTGGTGAAGAGAAGAGCCATCAAGAACACCACAGAGGCACCGAGAAAGCCTCGAGATGGCTCTGGATCAGGAGAGGAGGTCCATGGGGAGGAGCGAATGCCACCTGAACACAAGTCGTGGTCTGATCAACCACGGCTGGGTCGCCTGGGTGAGGGTGTCTGATGTTGAAAGACCCAAAACACCCAATGACCCCAGGTTACATCACTGATGATATGTTCAGGAGCATCTATCGATGTATTTTTTTTTTTAATCAATTTTCGAGCACAAAAAGCAGAATAGCCCATGAGTGCACTAATCAGTTGTCATGATTCATGGGATGATCAAAAGTTTTGGTGGTAATGAAGAGTGGGATTGCTAAATTCTTTGGAAAGAACTTGCAGTAATCTCACACTATACTCTTTCATCTCTAGTCTGGTGGTGGCATCATTAAATGGCCTATTTACGCAAGCCTCGTCAGCGTGTTCAAAGTTAATGTAGATAATGTTGGCAAAGGGAATTTGCCTTTATGTCGTAATTTTAAAATATTAAACATCGCAAGGCACAGAGGGTGCTGCGTATGTGGAACAAATTGCCAGAGGAAGTGGTGGAGGCATTTGCAACGTTTTAAAAGGTATATGACAATTACATGGATAGGAAAGGTCTGTGGCATATGGGCCAGGTGCAGGCAGGTGGAACAAGCTTGGCTAGGCAACTTACTTGGCGTGGATGAGATGGGCAGAAGGTCCTATTTCCACCCTTTAGAGCTCTATGACACTCCGCAGCAGAGTTATCAAAACAATACACATTGGACAGAGAAGCCAAACCTTAGACAATATGATGTCTTGATGTTAGGAAGAGATATACTGTAGAGAACCAAAAGCTTAGGGAAGAACATACAACGGTTGGAGCCTAAGCATGCAAAGGATAAGCATTCAGACTAGGTAGCAAAGTGTGGTGGAGTACATGCCCCAATCAACTTCAAAGGTGCTGAAGTGGAACTGGTTGACAACTTCAAGTTCCTTGGTGTTAATATTACTAACGATCTCTTGTGGACCAACCTCATTGAAGTGACAGCCAAGAAGGCACACCAACATCTCTACTTCCTTAGGAGACTGAGGAAAATCAGCATGTCTCCAATGACTCTTACAAATTTATACAGAAGCACCATAGACAGCATATTGTCGGGTTGCATCACAGCTTAGTTTGGGAACGGCTCTGCCCAAGACTGCAAAAAAATTGTAGAAAGTAGTGGATATAGCTAAGTCCATCACGTCTGAAGTAGGGTCTCGACCCGAAACATCACCCATTCCTTCTCTTCAAAGATGCTGCCTGTCCCGCTGAGTTATTCCACCACTTTGTGTCTAGCTACACTGACCGGACTCCTCAATATATTCTCCATCTACCGTTCACGATGCCACGGAAAAGCAGCAAACATAAGGCATGTCCCACATTATTCATTCCTCCTTCTTTCTGCTCCCATCAGGCAGCAGATATAGGAGCTTGAAACCACTCACCACCAGACTTGGAAACAGCTTCTTCCCCCCTGTTATCGGGCTTCTGAATGCTCCTGCCGTAAGCTAGAGTACTATCTTCAATATATTCGATATATATTCAATGGTTTGAAAACACCAACAATCATGGTCTTCCAATATATTCTTCCTCATTTCCATTTAATGATAGACCTATTAAAATACATAGTTTATTGACTCTGTTGAAGTATGGAAATAAATTATGTATATCTGGTAATTGATTATCTGCTGATATTGTTGAAAGTTACTTCCGGCTTTACAAACCCCTCTCTTTCCTGAAACACCCTCGCCTGTTCCAGGATGGTTGCCGTTCATTACCCACAAGATTATATGTTTGCAATCTCTGTGGATTGTCTTGTGACGCTTCACAGTCAAATGCACAAGATTCAATGCAAGTTTTTGTTGTTGTGAGATAAAGCACTTCTGCGCACAGGCAGTTTCTGGCCTGATGCAAAATGCTAAAAAAAAAAGCTCTGCTCTGCAACAGATGGGTCTGAAGATAAGTGAACTGAATGGAACCAGCATTGGTAACTCTAAAGTCAAAAGCCTAGCAAAAGGCAAAGCAGTTACAATATATTCCATAATCAATATATAACCAATAGAAAGTGGGATGCAGTAATATTACAAACATCAGTATGGTTATGAATGGATGCCAGGTGAGTTTAAGCTTGTACCTCGATAAAAGACGGAAGACAATAATGAGGGGTGATTGAACTGGTGGTAACATGGACGGAAGGTATAGAACTTCAGAGAGATGCAGGCAACGTGAGAATAGAATTACATGAACCTGTGGGATAGACACAAATGAATCTGGTTAATTTTTAAGGTAGAAGGTTACCCAGCTCACACTGATTTATACACAATTCTATTTTGTTTCATTGTAATCATTATTGTGAAACTGGATAACCTGCAAAAATAGGTCTGGGTACCGTGATCACAATGAACCCAAGTCTGTTGGATGTTATGCAGGAATTAGCATCTTCGCGATCTCTGATCAGTCACATGATTTCTACCTTTAGCATCAAACCTATTGATTAGCTGCACACTGCATCAAATCTGCTAGCAGAACCAGTCTGTACAACTCAACGTATTGGGCTCAATCTTCTTGGCTGTAGCCAATTGTATTTAGCCATTCGGATGGAAGTACATCTTGCTTTTATGTGGATTTACACTAATCCTGGGATTTATTGGATTACCGATGCATCTGTCACCATATTCCATTGTGGATTCCACATCAAGTCTTGTTTGGGTTCTCCAGAATTTTATCCATGAATCAACTTTGTGATTCCATGTCAGGACAGACCTGGCTGAGGATTGGAAACAATATTAATTTCAATCAGACTTTTGACTCGTGGCATGGAGAAAGTCAGTTATTTTTTCAATATGTTACTTGAATTTAATGCTAGGTTGCATTAGTTTATTGTCATATATACCAGGGAGCAATGAAATTCCTTGTTCACACGAAGCTCACAGAGTAAATCATATATGATACAGGAATGATAATACAACAAAAAATACAATTAGAGCAAATCAGCAGAATAGTGCAAGAATGTAGTGTAAAATCCAAGTAGTCCAAATCAATATTAAACTACAATAATGGATTAGCTAAATGGCATTAAGTTAAAATTAAAAGTGCATAGCAGCACTAAGGGAATGGGGTAAGAAAGAGGTAATTGGTTCAGGAGTCGGATAGACAGTATGTAGAGGTTGGGGGAGGGGTGGAAATAGCGACAAAGATAGGGTGGTGATAGGTGGAGGTAATAAAAGGGATGCAGAAACTGATAGGAAAGGAAAATCAGCCTGGAACCAAATCAGGGAGCTTAGGTGCGCATTGGGGACCCTCAGACTATCTTTCATCGGACTTTACTGGACTTTATCTTGTACTTAACGTTATTCACATTATTTTCCTTTATCGTGTATCTGTACACTATGGTTGTCTTGATTGTAATCTTGTATTGTCTTTCCACTACTGGTTAGCACACAACAAAGGCTTTTCACTGTATCTCGGTACACGTGACAATAAACTAAACTCAAATTAACCCCATCTCACCTGGATTCACCTATCGCTTGCTAGCTCTTGCCTCACCCCCATTCCCCTTTCACCCTTTTACCTCTATTGTGAAACTGAACATTGTTTCAGCTGTGGAAGGAACCACTTAACATTTTGTGTTATGCTTGACCTACTATATACATTTCCTGTGCATGTTAACTGCATTTGTGATTGTGGTTGCCTAGAAATGGCATGCATTGTTTTCAGTGATATAAAGAGCACTATAATGACCACTGACAGCATGTAGTGCACAATGAAAATGTTGCTGACAATCGCAGTTACGCTGACATGTCGCCGGGTGACGCCTGTTTGGTCATGAGTAGTCGCTCAAAGAATCGTACCTTTTTCTGGTCGCCGCTGGATTTTCAACATTTGAAGATTTTCGGCGACCTGCTGCGACTATGACGGGTGCCGGCAATTCGCTGAAAAAATTGCGTGAGTGGGTCAGGCCCTTTACACTATCCTGCACACACTAGGGACAATTTTACATTTATACCAAGCCAATTAACCTACAAACCTGTAGGTCGTTGGAGTGTGATAGGAAACTGGAGCTTCCCAGAGAAAACCCATGCAGGTCACAGGGAGAACGTACAAATTCCATACAGACAGCACCTGTAGTCAAGATTGAACCCGGGTCTCTGGTGCTGTAAGGCAACAACTCTACCAATGCGCCATCGTGACACCAATTCCAGTTAGCCTATCCCAATAACAGTTAACATTTGAAGGGTCAATGTTTTTTCAAAGTGATAACAGGTGTAGATGGAAACCCTACAATATGCTAGACCTAAAACTCCCAAAAGTATTTACCAAAATCGTACATTTATGGACTGTTGGTCAAAGTAACAGTACTGGGAATAGATCAGAACTTTCCTGGTGGAGAGAAAAGGAAAGGAAATTGGAGTATTTGTTTGTCAGGAGTGGTTCATGGGGAATTACTGAAAGCAGTGGGAACAATGCAGTTTCTGATTTGAATCAATATCTTGGATTTTGACATTTAGTGCAACCAGGGGAATTTTGTTCAAGATATCAAAAGATAATATAAGGTTAGAAGTCAGTTCTGAAATTATGAACAGATACACAAAGTGAGGCTAACAATATCTTAAAATTTAACACAAAGCAACTATGTGCAAATACAGCAAACAGGTGGCACATGATCATGCCTTTTGTTGCAATAGCAAAAAGTAACCAAAACAAATATTCTGTACTTAACATGCCCGATCAAAGTAGAGCAGCAGGTTACAAAACCATCAGAATATGGATATGAAAATAACTATAGAAATTAATGGAGATTATACTTGAGATGTAGTCAGAAATCTAACCAATAAGACCCAGTGTGGGTTCCTCAGCATTATGTATGCAGTAAACAAATTCATTCCCCATTGAATGCTCCCTGCAGTCCACACAAGGAAGGACTGTCATAAGGTCATAAGTAGAGCCAGGATGTTTAGGCACTAAAAATCTGAAATAGGCAGGCAAAAAGGCATAATAAAATTACAAAAAAGACATGAAAAGGGCATTTATTGACAAAAAAAGGCATAACACATTTATTTCCACCACCAAAATATGGTTAAAAATTATAATTTTATAGGTATACTACATAGAATGCCAAAGTTGCCTGGTTGCACATAATTACTAGCATTTTTTTCAAATTATCTGGTGTTAAACTATGCCGCCTGTCAGACAGAATATGCTTTAGTTATGAAAAACTTCTTTCTACCTCAGCTGAGTTCACTGGTGCATACCCAAAACAAGCTACAGACTCTATATTCATGTCAATATCTTGTGCATTACAACTAGCTTTGAGAACTTTAGCTATGTTTTCTATTTCTTCAAGATCTTTGTTAGCTAAAATCACTATCTCACATTTTCCTTGTATGTCTTTACCTACATCGCCAGGAACTTTACGAATATCGTCAGTTACTTTGTTGAAAACCTGTAAGTTATTCACTAATGTTTCGCCACATTTCTCAAGGGGATAGCTTGTGGGAAGTTTGCAAAATTGAAAGCAATAAACACAAGATCGTGGTGGAAGGACTTTTTCTGCATGATTTCACTGACGATCCTGACTGCAGCAGATTCTTCTTCTTCAAAACAGTTGACGATTTCTTATATCTATTCGAAATTTGAAGCATAGTAGAGTACAGCAGAGAGCCATGTACCCCACCTAGTCAAAACGGGGTGAGGAGGTAGCGGAATCTCTGGTGCCATTTCCTTGAACAACTGCACACGTGATGGTGCTTTGAGGAAGATTTTCTTGACATTGGAAACTAGGCAATCAACATTTGGAGACAAGCTCCGTATGTGCTTGGCAATTCTATGAAGTCCTTGAACTAAGCATGTCAAATGCAATATTTTAGGGAATAAAACTTTAAGTCACAAACAGAGAAACAGTCTCGTGTTTTATACCTTCTGGCCAAAGTACAGCAAGTGAAGATGTAAACAACTGAGCAATAGTTGAGCTGTTTGACTTCTCCAATACTTCCGATGTCAACAAATACTCCTTTGATGGTACACCTGCCTCCAGTGTACCTATTACCACATTGGCAACATAACTCCCTACAGCATTGGTTGTCTTGTCTATTGAGATCCATATTTTGTTGCATGCAACTTCATCTCTAATTTTCTATACAACATTTTTGAAGTTGCCAAAGTTGCAATTTGGAAGGGGGCGCTGCACTGGCAGCAGCCTGTCGGCAGCGTGTCCGTTTTTTTCTCAACTTTTTTTATTTTTTTAGTATGTTTAAAAGTCTGTTTTTAATGTTTCTTTGTGTGTTTTGTGTGGGGGTGGTGTGGGGGGGTAAGGGGGAAACCGTTTTGGCCGCCTCTTCCATGGAGAGGCGACTTTTTTCAGGTCGCCTCCCCCGTGGCCTAACAGCAAGGAACGGCGTGAACTTTCCCGGAGACGCGCCCGGCGCTTCAGCGGCGGGCGCAGCGTGGACTCTCGGCGCGGAGCGGGTGAGACCTCGCTGGAGGGGAGCGCTCCATTACGCTGGCCCGTGGCAGCCGGCAGCCTGAAGCCGCAGTCTGCAGAACTTCAGCTGGTGCGGCGTCTACAGCCCGGGATCCCTCGTGGAGGACCCGGGGGGAAGAAGAAGCTTCCACCGCCGGCCCGCGGCCGTCTTCTACCGCGGGTGCGGCATGGACTTACCATCTCTCCTGGAGGAGAGCTTCGACCGCCGGCCCTGCAGACTGCGGTGCTTCCGGCTGCGGCACGACAGGTACTTTAAAACTTTGACCGCCGGCCTGCGGCCTACACCAGCCTGAAGCCGCAGTCTCTGGTTGGGAAGAGCCGATCCTGGACTCACCTTGACTTTGACTTTGTCCCTTACCATCTGGACGCCCGCAGCAACGGCTGTGGAGGGTGGAGGTCCCGACCACGGGGGGAAATGGAGGAGGACTGGCCAAGCTCTGTGCCTTCCACCACAGTGATGAATGCTGTGGTGGATGTTTGTGTAAAATTTTTATTGTGGTTGTGTTCTTTATTACTGTACCGCTGCTGGCAACCCAAATTCCACCGACCTTGGTTGTGTGGCAATTAAATTATATCAAATTATATCAAACATAATGTTTCCGTAATGATGACTCGCTTGGTCTATGTTCCTCTGTGTATTTCTCTAAAAAACCTCTGAGAGATTTGTTTTCCAATTTCCACAGTGGAATTCCAGCATCAATGAATGCCTGGCACAGATCACTCGAAAACTCAGATTTGTGACTGGAGCTGGCAGTAAATTTAGTGAGGAGACAAGATTGGGCATTTTGCTTTGGTAGTTTACACCCCAGTGATATCAACATTGACTTCTCTAATTTTAGATAGCCCTTGTCTTCTCCCTCCTCCCCCTCCCCCTTCCCATCTCTCCTTCTAGTCCTAGTCTCCGTCTCTTCCTTTCTTCCCCCCCCCACATCAGTCTGAAGAAGGGTCTTGACCCGAAACATCGCCTATTCCTTCTCTCCATAGATGCTGCCTCACCCGCTAAGTTTCTTCAGCATTTTTTGTCCACCTTCGATTTTTCCAGCATCTGCAGTACTTTCTTAAATAGATCTTGGAGAAGACTGAACCAGCGGGCAGAGGCACGATCGAATGAATGACCGACGGTGGTGTCCTCGGTTTCGCCCCGGTGGTGGAAGTTTTCTTGTAAGTTATACTATGTTAACACGTTAATAATAACAGTAATATTAACATATTATTAATATTAATAATAACATTAATATAACATAGAAAACATCATTGTAATCACGGTACAACTAGAGAAAATAGCATGACCTTTAGCAAAACGGCAAAAAAAGGCTGATTTAGGCACTCGATCGTGAAAAGGCATTATCCTGGTGAAATCATCAAAAAAGGCATAAAAAGATACATGGTATTTATGGCAAAATCCTGGCTTTAGTCATAAGGAATAGGAGTAGAATTAGGAAAATCCGCCCATCAAGTCGATTCCGCCATTCAATAGTGGCTTATCTATCTCTCCCTCCTAACCCCATTCTCCTGCCTTCTCCCATAACCTGTACTAATCGAGAAGCTATCTTTTTGCCTTACAAATATCCACTGACTTGGCCTCCACAGCCTCCTGTGGCAAAGAATTCCACAGATTCACCACCCTCTGACTAAAGAAATTTCTCCTCATCTCCTTCCTAAAAGAACATCCTTTAATTCTGAATCTATGTCCTCTAGTTCTAGATTCTCCCACTAATGGAAATATCCTCTCCACGTCCAACTGTGTTGCTGGAAGAATCTGGGATGGCCAACAGGAGGGAAAAGAGCACCAACAATTACCGTACCTCATTAGCCCACATGGCCTATTGCTATCCATAGCATCATTGATTTTTCACTGTTAAATTGGTTGATACAGACACAGGGTTCTATGTCAGAAGTGTCTAATCACACAGTGGCCAAAGGGACAGGTAACATTTATGTCCCTTCACATTGTGCTGGCATTACAATTCCATGAACAGACATCAATTATCATGACTCCATTCTGCGATGAACTGCATTGTAAATTGTCTCTTTCTCAGTGTATCTGTTCTCTATTTCGCTTAAGATTAAATGCAGCCCTTCCAAATAACTATCAATATGCTTAATGTAGATGCTGGCACAACACACTATATATGTCAAAGAATTTGGCTGTGCTTCAGGTTTTAATCAGCATTTGGGCAGCACAGTGGCACAGCCGTAGAGCTGCTGCCTCACAGAGCCAGAGACCTGGGTTCTATCCTGACCTCGGGAGCTGTCTGTGTGGAGTTTGCATATTTTCCCTGTGACCATGTGGGTTTCCTCCAGATGCTCTGGTTTCTTCCCACATCCCAAAGACACGCGCGTTTGTAGGGTTAATTGTCCTCTGTAAAGTGTCCCTAGTGTCTAGTGGGATAGCCCGTGTGAACGGATGATCACTGATTGGCGTGGACTAGGTGGGCCGAAGGGCCTGTTTCCATGCTGTATCTCTAAACCAAACTAAACTTTTCCACACACATCAAAACTTGCTGGAATGTCCTTCACAATTGCCTGAATACAAGGCAAAAGAGACAAAAGAAAATAGTGAATTTTGCACTTCCTTTGGTTGGATGATTAGATTAATAGCTCTGTCCCACGGTACGATTTCATTCCAAGAGCTCTCCTGAGTTAAAAAAAAATCAAACTCGTGGTAAGCACGGAGAATGAATGTAGCGGGTAATTCGGAACTTGGGGACGTCTCTTAGCGCTAACGGCAGGTACTCGGGAAGACTCGCTAACGGCAGGTAAGTACGGGAAGACTCGTGAAGATTTTTCAACATGATGAAAAATGTCCACGAGAGCCCCGAGTACCGACGAGTGGCCACTACCGTAAATCTCCGAGTTCGAATCAGGGCAAACTCGGGAGAACTCTTGAAATGAACTCGTACCGTGAGACAGGGTTTAAGAAGTTGAGACTTGGTTGAATTGAAATGGAATGAAGACTTTCTGATACCTTATGGGTTGCTTGTAGTCTTAATCTCTTTTTGTCTTGTTTGGTGGTCTTGAACAATGTCTGCTCCTTACAGAGTTGGTATTGTGTTGGTTTCCCCACATGAATCATTATAAGATCCCAAATGTATGTTGGTAAATTCACAGAAAGTTTTCTAGGGTGTTCAGTTACTGGAACCAAAAGGAGGAGTCAGTTCAGAAAATTCCACTGGGTGAACCTAGAATGTGAGCAAATATAAATAAAAATTCTATGATTTTCCCATAGAACGCCTGCATTCTTTATGGTTTTACTGTAAATGACTGTGTTACCAATATTGCCATTTTTCATCTGTACAAATAGGTTGATATCTTTATCGATGATAGACACAAAATGCCGGAGTAGCTCAGCGGGTCAGGCAGCATCTCTGGAGAAAAGGTGCCTGTTTCGCGAGAAAAGGTAATGTTTCGGGTTGGAACCCTTCTTCAGATCAACTGATTTACTGATAGGTTAAACTAGTCCAGATTTTCACCCCTTCTACATAAACCATTACTACATGATGAACCTTACCACCATCCAGACTTGTTTGAATATTTCTAATTTTTGTCTGTCCCACTCACAAAATCAAGGCTTTGCTGGCCAAAGTTTATGAATCAAGGTTTCACGGATAGTTTATTGTCACATGTACCAATTAAACTACAGTGAAATTCAGATTGCCATACCATCATACCAATAAAGAGCAACAAGACACCCAAATACATTTTTCACATGAACATTAGCCCTCCTGGATTTCTCCTCACCATTTTATGCTATTGAACTTTTAATTCTCCTTCTCTTATATTTTTAACAGTTCTATAAAACTGGCCTGATGTGGACTCAATTTTCTAATGCCATACTGAAATTGATGTATCCTTCCCTCTAGCTACCCTATGTGAAGCTATGAATAAAATATAGAACAGTACAGTGCAGAAACATAACCTTTGACTCACGATGTCTATGTTGAACATTATGCCAAAATTAAACGTAATCTTTTCGGCCTGCATGTGACCTATTTACACCCATCCACGCCACCATCGTACATGCCACCATCACCATCCCTGACAACACATTCCAGGCAACTTCCACTCTGTGTAAAAAGAACTATCCAAGTTTGACCTACCTTACCTTAAAGCTAATTTTCCCATTAAAGAAGCATCCTCTTCTGCACTCTCCACAAACACTCCACATCTTTCCTGTAACGGAGAAGCCAGAACTGCACACAATATTCCAAATGCAGCATTACCAAATTTCTTTAAAGCAGCAATGTCACTTTCTGAATCTGATACTCAATGCTCACTACTCTGACCCTTGAAGGCAAGCAATCCATGCTTCTTCTTCACCATCTATCTACTTGTGTTGCTACTTTTAGGGAGTTATAGATTCCACAATAACTTTGTAGATTGATGCGGCTAAAGGTCCTGTCATTAAATGTATATCTTTCACTTATATTTGACCTCCTAAAGCGCAACACCTTACCCTTGCTCAGGTTCAATTCCATCTACCATTTCTCCACCTATCTTCTTCACTGTAATTCCACAACTCTGCAACTCCACCCATTTTAGTGTTGTCTGCAAACGTACTAACCAATCCATAGATATTTTCATCTATGCCATTGATACATATCATAAACAACAGAATTCCCAGCACTGACCCCTGCAGAATATCGTTGGTCACAGACTTCCAGACAAATCGACCCCTTTCAGCTATTATTTTCTGCCTTCTATGGGTAAACCACGTCTGAATCCAAACTACCAAGTCACAGTGGTTCCCATGAATCTTAATGTTCTGGTTCAGTCAACCATGAGGCACCGAAAAAAAAGTTTTTTATTACTCTAATGGATAAATTCTAATGACAGCAAATGTCATTCTCGTCTGTTTTCTGCTGGGTTTTCCCCACCTCTATCATCTCACGAGTCAATGTGGTAACTATCAACGCTCGGATACACCCCAAATAGGAATGTTTAATTTGGATTCTGCCGAAGTTTCCAGTTTAGTTCAGTTTAGTTTATTGTTATGTGTACCGAGATACAGTGAAAAACTTTTGTTGTGTGCTAACCAGTCAGCAGAAAGACAATACATGATTCCAATCAATCCATTTACAGTGTATAGATACATGATAAGTGAATCCATAGGAATAGAGATTTAAGACTGTGGAGCGATGGTAACATGAGTTGGTAGATCTGCTTCTGTGGCTCGCACGCAAATAGTCGCTGGGGTTGGGCGCCATCTTGGAAGCTCAACATTTTTTTTAAATCGTCCAAAGAAGTGTGGCTGCTCTTCATATTGAAGTGGAGGCCATAAAGATTGACCAGTTTCTCACTCGTCCATCCCAGCAGCCTGCAGATGGATTGAAGCATCATTTAATGGAAGGTGATTGATGCAATGACACAGCCTCTACGGAGGTTGGGCCCATGGTGGATCTGTAGGTAAGGATAACAACTCATGAGCTATTGTGGAGCAGAAAGTGAATTTAATGAGTTTCTAAGGCCAGATAAATTCAAGATACATTTTCCACAATCCCCTTTTCACTATAGAATTGATGAGGCCATAAGTGTACACCAGTTCATTTTTCTCCATACATTTTCTACCTACTTTTTGCAAATAGTTGGCACTGGCAGTCCTAGTGTTCAGGCCCCCATCTTATTTTATAACCCCAGAGGGTGGTCACTTTGGTCATTTGGTAGATTGACATGGAGGCTGAAGAGAATATATATGCTGAAATATGGAGAGCAAATACAAAAATAAACTGCTGAAAGATCTCAACAGATTCAGCGGAACTTGTAAGTGGGGAGGGGTGGGGGGGGGGGGGGGGAAGGAAATGTAGACGTCTCAGGTCTAGACTCTGCATCGGGACTCTGCATCTGCTGCAGAATCTCAAACCGAAATGTCAAAAATTCCTTTCCTCCCCACAGTTCATGTTATAAGATCAGAATTAGGCCTTTCGGCCCATCAAGTCTACTCCGTCATTCAATCATTGCTGATCTATCTTTTCATCTCAAGCCCTTTCTCCTCCCCATAACCCCTGACACCCATAATCAAGAATCTGTCACTCTCCGCCTTAAAAAATATCCATTTATGGCCTCCACAGCCGTCTGTGGCAAAGAATTCCACAAATTCACCACTTGCTGAATAAAGACATTCTTCCTCATCTCCTTACTAAAGGTAAGTCTTTTTATTCTGAGGCTTTGGCCTCTGGTCTTAGACTCTCGCACTAGTGGAATCATCCTCTCGACATCCACTCTATCCATGCCTTTCACTATCCAGATGCTGCTTGATCCAATACATTGACAATAGCGGTTTATCTCAGACAAACATCTTCTGAACAATTACTGACTCAATCCGAGAGTTGAGGAGAAGTGGTGTTCTGATTCTGACGTCCCTCCCTGCTCTTGTATTGATGACCTTTGTTAGGGCAAGCGGAGGTTCCAGCTAGAGCACATCTCTCTGAAATCCCCCAAACTGCCTTGGAGTCTTAGTCAAATTAGGATGAATGTTTAATAACCAAAGTCTACTTTTTAGTTTAGTTTAGTTTAGTTTAGAGATACAGCGTGGAAACAGGCCCTTCGGCCTACCAGGTACCCGCCGAATAGTGATCCCCGCAAACTAACACTATCCTACACCCACTTGGGACATTTTTTATATACACCAAGCCAATTCTCCTACAAACCTGTACATCTTTGGAGTGTGGGAGGAAACTGAAGATCTCGGAGAAAACCCACGCAGGTCACGGGGAGAACGTACAAACTCCGTACAGACAGCACCCGTGGTTGGGATCGAACCCGGGTCTCCGGCGTTGCATTCGCTGTAAGGCAGCAACTCTATCGCTGTGCCACCGTGCTTGGATTTAAAAGAATAAACTTAAACGATTCCAGTGATTTGCATAGATCAGCCATTTATCATGGGTTGGAGGCAGCAGAGGAATGGTACCGAAATAAGTTGCACATTATGGGTAGTTTTTGAGGCAGTAATTTCTAGGATTTTAGGTGACACTTGATTTCATACGATGGGCCAGAGGCCAGAGCAATGTGCCGTTCAAGTCTTTGTAATTTAGGTTTCAGGTATTAGGCTTATTCAGACAGTGGATTCAGAAAGTGGCTTTGTAAATATTTGATTAGTGTATAAATGTAAATAATTTGGTGTACATATAGCTGCTGGTGTACATATGGTGTACATATAGCTGCTAAATTTGTATAAGATAATTACAAGCAGTTGAATAAGGGGTGGGAATTAATAAGCTTTGGTTTCTTCCTGCTCCTTTTCGGACACATACGATTTCATTTATTTATAGATATTGTTTATGACACTTTATAAATATTCTTGTTTTGTTTTTTTTATGCTGTTTCACACTTGCTTTTTATTCTTTTATTCTGTTCGAAATAAATTTAAAAAAAATAAAATAAAAAATAAATATATCAATTTAGAGTCATAGAGAGTGGAAACAGGCCCTTCGGCCCAACTTGCCCACACTGACCAACATGTTCCAACTAAACAAATCTCACCTGCCTCCTATATCCCTCTAAAGCTACCCTATTCATGTACCTGTCTAAATGTTACGATGGTACCTGCTTTAACTACCTCCTCCGGCAACGTTTCATACACCAACCACCCTTTGTGTAAAAAAGTTACCTATCAGGTTCCCATTAAATATTTCCCCCCTCTCCTTAAACCTATGTCTTCTGGTTCTCGATGTCCCCTCCGCTGGGCAAAATACTGTGTGCGGTTACCTGATCTATTCCTCTCATGATTTTGTACACCTCTATAAGATCACCCCTCATACTCCTGCGCTCCAAGGACGACAGATGGCACAATGGGCTAAGTGTTCGGCTGGCAACCTGAAGGTGGCCGGTTCGAATCCTGCTTGGAGTGTGTACTGTCGTTGTGTCCTTGGGCAAGACACTTCACCTACCTTTGCCTGGGACTAGAGACGGAAATTACCTACCGATTGGCTACAATCTCACATATTTACATGCAAATGTTCATTAATATGCACTGTCCCTATAAACAAATTATTATTAATAAAGCCCTTCCTCTCAACATGACCTCCCAACTTCTATACTCAATACTCTGACTGATGAAGGCCAATGTGTCGAAAGCCTTCTTGTCCATCCTATCTACCTGTGACACCACTTTCTAGGAACGATGTACCTGCACTGCTAGATCCCTCTGCTCCACAACATTCCCCAGAGCTCTACCATTCACTGTGCATGTTGGACTTCCCAAAATGCAACACCTCACATTTCTCTGAACTCTTGGCCATGACCTGAGTATGCTCGAGGGTGGTACGGAACAAGTTAACTGTTTGATTAGTATGGGTGAAGGGAATTATGGGGGGAAGGCAGGAGAATAGAGTTGAGAGGGAAAGATAGATCGGCTATGAATGAATGGTAGAGTAGACTTGATGGGACTAATTCTGCTCCTATAACCTATTAACTAAATTCCATTAACCATTCCTCAGCCCAACTGATCATGATCCTGCTGTAATGTTTGACAACCATCTTCACTATCTACAAAACCATCCACTTTAGTGTCAACTACAAGCTTTCCAATCATGCCATGTCCATTCTCATCCAAACCATTGATATAAATGCCAAACAGTAATGGCCCCAGCACTGAACCCTGAGGCACACCACTAGTCAGAGGCCTCCAGTCCGAGAAGCAATCTTTCACCATCACACTCTGCTTCCTTCCATGAAGTCAATTTTCTTTCCATTCGGCTACCTCTCCTTGGATCCCATGCGATCTAACCTTCCAGAGCAGCCTACCATGCAGAACCTTGACAAATGCTTTATATAAATCCATATATACAACATCTACAGCTCTGCCCTCATCGACCTTTTTTGTTCACCATGTTAAACAATCAGATTCGTGAGACACGACCTCCCATGTACAAAACAAAGCTGACTATCCCTAATCAGCCTTTGTCCATCTAAATGCAAGTATAGTTTATCCCTTAGAATATTCTCTCGTAACTTTCCAACCACAGATGTTAAGCTCACTGGCCTGTTGTTCCCTGGCTTTTCCCTGCAGCCCTTCCTGAATAGAGATATGGAATTTGCACTTTTGGCACCTGTATTTAATGACATCTCATAAATCTTGGCCAGGGCACCTGCAATATCCAAGCGTACTTGGATAGAACTGACTTACAAAATTTTTTACTGATTCCCTGAAGAATTCATTGCAGAGAGCCCTGTGCTTACAGTCAGTATGTATGACAGTAAGCCCCGTGCTTACAGTCAGATTGTTAGCTACGGGCATAGGTAGAGAAACTGGGTCTCCTGACCCAATCATTCAAATAAGGACGAAACATCTATCATCACTTTCTACCACTATTTCTCCACTTTATTCTCATGGTACTTAAAAAAAAATGTCTCCAGAGAGACATATGGAAATACCCCACTGTGTAATGTAATTTGCATTTGTGAAGTTTGCTTTTTTTCCCTCTAGTAATGCAGTGTTCACAGACTAGTTTCCCTTTTCTACTTCTGGGATATAGATGTGATTTTGCTATTTATTTGATGATAGTTTCTTCACCACTGATGAGACTTTACAGAACAGCAGCAGCATGTAGAACGGCATGGTGGCGGGAAATACAATGATCTGGGTGGGGATGGCTGGTGAACTGTTGGGAGGGAGTTGCCCTTGGATTACTCAAAGTCCTCAGTATTGACTCATGCAAAGCCTCGTGGTGTCTGTACCTGGGCAAAATGCCAGCTAATGCTCTTCCTCAGCAGATATTGAGAAGAGCTGGGGAGAGCCATAACACAGCGCCTCACTTTTTCCTGCTGACTGCAACATCAATCCAGTTTGTCCTCAAGGATGTAAGGAACTGCAGATACTGGTTTACACATAGGAGACACAACATGCTGGAGTAACTCAGCGGGTCAGGCATCATCTCTGAAGAACACGGATAGGTGATATTTCGGGTTGGGTTGGAATCAGTCTGAGGAAGGGTCACCTTTACATGTTGTCCAGAAATGCTGCCTGACCCACTCAATTCCTCCAGCACTTTGCGTCTTATTTTGTTTTCTGCGATATCTGCTTTTTATCAACAATTCTCTTTATCATTTTTCAACCATCAGTGTGCCTTGATCACTGTCATTCATTGGCATGAACTCCCTCCAGTCTCAGAGATCTGTGCTGGGTCACAGCTCGTTGATTCTGGCCAAATAGTGTACTGCTGGGTGGTTGAAATTGTGGGCCTGCCAGTCATGTGCTGACAAGACTGGGTGTGGGTGAAGTCCCTGGATTGACTGACTGGTATTGTGGCCAACCTGCCCTCAGAACAGGGAAGTTGGCTAAACCAAAGTTAGACCAGTGGAAGATCCAAACCACATCAGAAACAGTTAGGCCAGACATGCACCCTCAGCCCACATGCTGACGAGACCATGAAAGAACTGATGGAGATACAAGAAACTGCAGATGCTGGAATCTTCAGCAAAAAACAAACAGCTGGAGAGATTCAGGCAGCATCAGCACCTGCAATGGACAGACGACATTTCGAGTCGGAAACCTTCTTTGGACTGTCTGCCTGACCTGCTGAGTTCCTAGAGCATGTGTCAGAGGGAACTGCAGATGCTGTTTTACACCGAAGAGAGACACAAAATGCTGGAGTAACTCAGCAGGTCAGAAGAAAAGGAATAGGTGACATTTCGGGTCGAGACCCTTCTTCAGACTGGCAGGGACTCGAAACGTCACCTATTCCAGAGATGCTGCCTGACCCGCTGAGTTACTCCAGCATTTTGTGTCTAACTTTGAGTTCCTACAGCAGTTTGTTTTTTTGTTTATGGGAGAATAGGTATTACTGACCACATGCGGGCCCATTATTCAGTGACTGAATATTCAGCATGAGTGTAGGTCCAGAGAAAGATGTGATACCAGGGCTTCATTCAGTATCTGTTCCTGTTGTACCGAATAGAGACATGCACTGAATGGAGCCTTGGTATCCTGTCTTTACCTTGTTTGGAGGATTACTTTCAAAGCCTTGCCCACATTAGTTATCTTTGGAATGATGAGCAGTGGTCTCCACCTTGCCATCAAGCAGAGAGAGGCTTCAGGAAGGCCACAGCAAGAGTATAGCTACATCCCCTCCTCCACCCCTAACCAGCAAACCAAGTCTGCCTTATGGCCAGTGATAACCCTGCCTGGTTCAACCAACCACAGCTCGTAGAGACCAAAGAGTGCTCCAGCCAAGGGAATGAAGGTGACACCTTAAACAGCAGAGAACCCAGAACTCCAGGAGCCCAGCGCAAACGCCTCTGATCATCCCCAAGCATGATGGGCAGTGATTGGGACTCATACAGATAGTTAAAGAGCCTAATTTAAGTATTGCACAAACTAATGTGTGTGTGCATCAGTACATGTGAATAAAGCTGAGTTCGCACCAAGATCCGACATGTGCTCTTTTGTTTGCCTCCAAAGTGTAAAGCACCTGGTTAAAGCACACTTAGAGGGATATTGGTCAAAGTGTTCAGAAAGAGCGGGAGCAACAGTATTGATTGATAACATTTGACTTTTTTCCAAACCACTGGTGTACCACTTCAGAATACAACTCCAACCCCAGAAATATCCTCTCCATTCGGATCCAAATCCTGTTCTTTTACAGTAGACTTTTGACTTTTAGACTATAGAGAAACAGCACGGAAACAGGCCCCTTTGGCCCACCGAATCTGTGCCGATCAGCAGTCACCCATACACCAGCACTATCCTACACATAGGGTTGCCAACTTTCTCACTCCCAAATAAGGGATAAAAGGTAAAAACAAGGGACAAATTCCCAACGGCATAACGTACAGAAGGCCTTCACCGAGTCACCGCTGATGAGTTTAACCCACGTCTTTTTTGCTTCCCATTGCTTGTAATAGCTGCACAGTGTTTTTTTTTTTGCATGTTTATTCATATTTGCACATGCCAAACCGACCGAACAACACCAGACGTTACTGAAACGTTTTGTTTTGGCAGGAAATGGCAAAATACAGCATACAACTGATGCGCATAAGTGGGCCTGTGATTGGATGACAAGTGAATCACTCGTGCGTGGCGTCAACAGCACATGCAACACGCACGCACGCTGTTGTATCAGAGCTAGGATCGGTCTGTAAGCGTGCCCTCTGGTGATTACAGAGTACAGATGCTCCTCGACTTACGATGCTTCGACTTACGATATTTCGACTTTACGATGGTGCGAAAGCGATAAACATTCAATAGAAACATTACTTCAAATTTTGATTTTTAATCTTTTCGACGAACCAGGCGTACAACTGATGCACGGAAAGATCCAGGACATCAACCAAATCACCAAGTCCGGGGCAAATCGTTGACTGACTTTGCCGTGGCTGGGTGAATGATGAGTTGGCCCGGGTGCTGGACTGCACACAAAGCTCAGCCGGCGGGCCAGCTGAGGAGTTTTGCCCGGGCTGCGCGACGTCGCTCGCAAAGTCCGGCGCCCCATCCAACTCATGAACCGATGATCGGCCATGAGAAGGAGGGGTGGTGGTGTTGGCGGTAAGCGAATGTCCAAAGGTCGGACAGCTGGCCGGGCTGCCGACCGCTGGGGACATGAGCGAGGCGCTGCTGCTGCACTCCATGGGCTTCACTACATCGGGACGGGTGAGGCAGGGCCGGACGCGGCGTTCCGATCCGACAGTCCCCTCAACCCGAGTAGTAGCAGTCAAATATGGGACAAGGGCGGTCCCATATGGGACAAACCAATTTGGCCCAATATACAGGATGTCTCGGCTAATACGGGACAGTTGGCAACCCTACCCACACACTGGGGACGTTACAATTTTACTGTAGCCAATTAACCTACAAACCTGGACGTCTTTGGAGTGTGGGAGAAAACTGGAGCACCCCGGAGAAATCCCAAGTGGTCACGGGAAGAAAGCACAAACTCCATACAGACAGCACCCGCAGTCATGGTCGAACCCAGGTCTCTGGCACAACTCTTCTGCTGCATCAATAACTTCACAAATAACTTCCTGTTTACTTTTTATCGCCACTCGTGATATTTTCTGCTTCCTTCCATTCTTGCCTTGCTGCTGCAGCTGCCCGTCGTCTTGTTTTCTATAGAGTTCAGGAGCCTGACAGCAACCAAGTTAAAATCTTTAGACAACATTCACACAATAGAGTCAGGTCCTTAAGATTTTTGTTCATAGCAGCTGTTCTTATGTTGGGAGGAACAGCATTCATCAGAGCGCCAATGAGACATTAAATGGGAATGAATTTGCTTTCTCATTGCTTTCGTCTGCACCGTTTAAAATAAATGTAACACGATCCATAGATTATGTCCCATTGTCCCATAACCCAGCGTGGAAAGTTGGGAAATTCCATGTTCAGGGAACCTGTTTTGCTGCAAGCGATTGATGTTATACACAAAACCTTTCCTCCAGCCATTGTACTGTTTTAATGGGGGAAGTTGCTCTTGTTTCTGCTGTAAGTAAAGTTGTTTACTATCATCGGTCTCTAGGGTCAAGGCCAGCCAGCTGTGTAATCTACTACTTGCAATGCGGAAGCATCCAATATTTTTTTTATCAGGCAGTGCTCTCAAAATATAATATGCTCATATTCTCCTTGCCTTCTAAATACAGCTGGGTTTGTTGACTGGCAATAATGGTTTTAATTGTGTGCTGAACCACTCTGTAACCTTTCGGTTGATGCAACAATATTTTCCATTATATAGCACTTTTTATATAAGCATCCCAGCACACGTAACAGGAAAAACTAGGGTGGCTCACTTTAGAGCCTGTGATCACAGGATTAGTCAGAAAGGAGAAATTGAAAGGAGTGATGAAAGAGCGGCAGTGGGGCGGAAACATTACAGGGAGGGATTTCCAGAGTTTAGGAACATGCGAAGTGAAGGCATGGCAAAAAGTGGCAGGTTTAATCTAGGAACATTTAACAGACATTTGGATAGGTATTTGGATAGGAAAGGGTTTTGAGGGATATGGGCCAATGCAGGCAACTGGAAATAATGTAGATGGGGCATCTTGGTCAGCATGGGCATGTTGGGCCGAAGGACTAATATCCATGCTGTATGACTATGACTCTCTGTGAATGATCAAGACAGATTTAAGGTGGCACGGTGGTGCAGTCGTAGAGTAGTTGCCTTACAGTGCTTGCAGCGCCGGAGACCCGGGTTCGATCCCGAATATGGATGCTGTCTGTACAGAGTTTGTATGGTCTCCCTGTGACCTGCGTGGATTTTCTCCGACATCTTCGGTTTCCTCCCACACTCCAAAGACATGCAGGTATGTAAGTTACTTGGCTTGGTATAAGTGTAAATTGTCCCTAGTGTGTGTAGGATAGTGTTAATGTGCGGGGATCACTGGTCGGTGTGGGCGCGGTGGGCCAAAGGGCGTGTTTCCGCGCTGTATCTCTAAAACTAAAAAACTAAAAGGAGGCTAGAATCAGAATAGAGCAATATCCTCTGTGACAAAGATGAGATGTTGAAGAATAAAACCATAAGACATAGGATTAGAATTAGGCCATTCAGCTCATCGATTCTACTCTGCCATTCATTCATGGCTGATCTGCTTTTCCCTCTCAACCCCATTCTCCTATCTTCTCCCCATGAACTTTGACGCCTTTCCACGGCTGTTTAAAAGTGATGCAGTTGTTGAGGACATCGAGTTATGGTGGTTGGGTGAGTCTGAGATGCTCAATTAATTGTGACAAGTTGACGAGCAGGTTTGAACATGAAGATAAAGACAGCACCTGCAAAAGTAAATAAAGGGCAAGCCTCATAACTAATGCAATTTGAATTTGAGTTTGAGTTTGAATTGAGTTTATTGTCAAGGGTACCAAAGTACAGTGAAAAGCTTTTGTTATGTGCTAATCATACAGCGGAAAGAAAAAACATGATTACAATCGAGCCATCCACAATGTACAGACACACGATATAGGGAATAATGTGAATAATACTCAGTGCAATATAAAGTCCAGTAAAATCCGATCAAAGATAGTCCGAGGATCTCCAATGAGGTAGATACTAGCTCAAGACTTCTCTCTAGTTGTTGGTAGGATGGTTCCGTTGTCTGATAACAGCTGGGAAGAAACTGTCCCTGAATCTGAAGATATGCATTTTCACACTTCAATACCCCTTGCCTGATGCGAGACGGAAGAGGGAGTGGCCAGGGTAAAACTTATCCTTGATTATGTTGCTGGCGTTGCCGAGGCAGTGTGAGGCATAAATGGAGTCAATGGAATGGAGGTTGGTTTGTGCGATAGCCTGACCTGCATCCTGCATCCACAATTCTCTGCAATTTCTCACGGCCTTGGATGGAGCTGTTCCCAAGTCACGCTGTGATGCATCCCGATAAAATCCTCCTAGAAGAGCTAAACAGAGTGCAGCAAACCAAAGTATTAACGGTGTTCACAGAAAAGGAAACAATCACATAAGAAAATCACAGAGGGAGGTCTGCATACCATTGACAAGGAAGAGCGAGCGGAACAAGCAGCTCATTCCAAACAGCTTAAACACCAAGGCTGGTGGACGGAAAAAAAGTGTCTTTCAAAAGTAAAGATTAAAGAGAGTGATATTAATATTGACAGAACTACAGTCTGCCTTTGGAATGTCTGTGCATTTCTTTTTACAAAAAGAAAGTTTATTCAATATAAAAAAGTATATACAAAACCAGAACCGTGCAAAAACTCTTTCAGCATTCTCAGTGTCTGTTTATATATTAATTAGTGTTACATTTGGTCGTGTTCACAAACTATCCTTATGCCAAGCACCCTTGCCCCTCACGTGGTCCCCTGGGGTGGAGGCCAAAGAGCAATTAACCACTACTTAAGTTAAGGCCAACTGTTGTAGAGTAACAATCACTTCACATCCAGTGATGATAGAATGGATCAGCTGGGCTTACATTCACTGGAATTTAGAAGGATGAGAAGGGATCTTATGAACACATATAAAATTCTTAAGGGATTGGAGTGGCTAGATACAGGAAAAATGTTCCCGATGTTGGGGGAGTCCAGAACCAGGGGTCACAGTTTAAGAATAAGGGGTAGGCCATTTAGTAGGTATGTTGCAAAGCCTACCTGAAGCGTCGTTGAAGATCTGCTGCTGAGGCTGTGCGCGATTTTGGCGCCGTTTAGAGGGGGCGGGTTTAAAACGCGATTTTCTCTAAGCTGTTCCAATCGAAAATGTTCAGCCTAGTTAATTATTAACGAAAAATCGCTGGAAGACCCCGTCGCAAAAGCTATTATTAGGTTTAAAGGCCTTGAATAATAGTTATAGTAGTTTAAAAATCAATCTTTAAACCCGCGACCGTCATCAACCGCAGGGTCTCATAAAGAAAATAGCAGAAGTTAGGCTGTATATTTTTACATTAAAAAGGGCTTCTAAAGATCCCTTTATACAAAGTTTAATATTGCGAGTAGCTCAATTTGGGCCCATTATATCGCGCAGTATTTTTCTGGGCATTTGAGGCACAAATCTACCGCAATGTGAACGTTCTAAACCAGCGCGTTCCACAGGGACCCACTGGAAAGCTGATTAAAATGGGCATTTATTTACAGCAATTGAACACTGAATTCCTTCCATTTGGCCTATAAATTAATGTAAATGAGATTTAAAAATCATGTTTTATTGTGAATTATTTGTGAATATTATTTGGACATTTAGGCTATTTAAAAATGTTAATCATTTATTAAGAAATAGATAGATGTTTAGATCTAGTAATTGAAGTCTGAAATTAGCTACAATTAGGTAACTAACTAATTATATGCTTTAATTTCAGGTCATCCAAGTAAGATTATTTTATATTTGTTTCAGAATGCTTCAATCTATGATAACTGAAAATTTCATTCAGTTCTCTTAATTTTTAAGAAAGTTATGGGCTTTTGACTGTTCACGATCACAACTTTTTTGTTATGTCCATAGAAAATCAATAGGGAACAAGATGCTCATTTCCGAGTATGAAAATGGCCATAACTTTTTAAATACTTGAGATATGAAAGTGAATTAGATGTCAAATTAAACTTATTTTTATGCTTTATCTGATGGGATAAATTACAGACTTGATTTTTAAAATCTCAAAATTTTGTAACATTGCTACATTTAGGACTGAGATCTTCTTCTTATCGAGTCCACGCACAAGATTAGAAGTTGTTCAGCCAGAGCTGAACACGCATCTCGGCATCTGCATACAATGGTGTCTGTCTTGTCTTCTTGTGTGTGGTGGTGAATAGATTGGTGAAAACAGGGCCGCGACGTGAACGCTCTTTCCTTGACCCCAGGACTGAGATGAGGAAAAATCTTTTTCACCCAGAGAGTTGTGAATCTGTGGAATTCTTTGCCACAGAAGGATGTGGGGGCCAATTCACTGGATGTATTCAAGGGACAGTTGGATGTGGCTCTTAGGGCTAACGGAATCAAGGGATATGGGGAGAAAGCAGGACCAGTGTACTGATTCTGGATGATGCTAGAATATCAGAGAGGCTTCAGGCACAAGGAGAAACAGATTCAACACATATGGATATGGTGAGAAGGCAGGAGAGGGGTACTGAATGCGGATGATCAGCCATGATCATATTGAATAGCGGTGCTGGCTCAAAGGGCTGAATGGCCTACTGCTCCTATTTTCTATGATTCTATATATGCCATAACCTCCGTTACCTGGAGGCAAGTACAGCGCATGTCACCTACCTCTTGAGAATGATGGTGCATGTTGGTCAACGTGGGCGTTGGGCCAAAGGGCCTGTTTCCACGCGGTATGACTCTAAGACTCTATGACACCTTCTCATTTTGTGGTTCTGATCAATAAAACACAGCAAATGTCCCTTCTCTCACACTTGATTCATTCTCACCAATCACTGCCTGTTCTTCTCCTCCCAGCACAAGGCCACTCTGCACCATCACTCAGTCACAACACACATACTAATTCTTGCTGTAAAAACAAAGAACTGCAGATGCTGGTTAATACACAAAAGGACATTGGGAGCTGGATTAACTCAGCAGGTCAATTAGCATCTATGGAGAATGTGGATAAGTGACATATCAGTGAAACATCATCTTTCCATGTTCTCCAGAGATGTTGCCTGTCCTGCTGAGTTACTCCAGTACTTTTATCCTTTTGTTTTTTATTAGATATTCTTGCTCCCTTTGTAGCAGCATAGCTGCTGATCTCTTGTTTGCTTAACTTTATGCACATTTTAGCTTCTTTATTTCCATTGACATAGAAAATATAGGATATACTAGATTTCATTCCCTTTCATTTTCTACCGAAAACCTAGAAGGACCAATTTTTAAATTTCGGGTCAGAACCCTTCTTCAGACTGAAAGAAGAGGGGAGGGAATTGGAGATAAGAAAAAGCCAGAACAAAGCAGGGCCGAAGCCATAGAAAGCATGTTATTAGGATGCATCACAGTTTGGTTTGGGATCAGCTCCATCCAAGACTGCAAAAAATTGCAGTGAATTGTGGATACAACCCAGACCATCACACAAACCAACGTCCCTTCCGTTGACTCCATTTATACGTCATGCTACCTTGACAAGGCCAGCAGTATAATCAAGGATGAGTTGCACCCTGACCACTCCCTCTTCTCCTCTCTCCCATCGGGCAAAGGGTATAGAAGTGTGGACACCTCCAGATTCAGGGATAGTTCCTTCCAACTGTTATCAGGCAACTGAATCATCCTACCACAACTAGAGAGCAGTGCTGAACTACTATCTATCTCATTGGTGACACTCAGACAATCTGATCGGACTTTACTGGGTATACTTTGCACTAAACGTCATTCCCTTATCATGTAGCTATGCATTGTAAATGGTGCAATTGTAATAATGTATTGTCTTTCTGCTGACTGGTTAGCACGCAACAAAAGCTTTTCACTGTACATGTACAAGTGACAATAAGTCAAACACATGACACATACTCGGTACACGTGACAATAAATCAAACTGAATTGAACTGAGATGACTAAGGAAGGGTGGAGCCCATTATGGCCCATTTACTAAGGAAGGGCATAATGACCTATTTACCAATCCAATCATATTGTACTTTTAACAAAAAGCATGGTTTAAAAAATGGAGTTAGCTTACATGACATTTGAATTAGATAAATCTGTAATTTTATGTGCTGTGACTTTCATTTGAAAGCCTTTAGAAAGGTGTCCTCGCCTACCAGCATCAAAGCCTGCACTAGACCCCACAGCAGCACGGTGGAGCAGTGGTAGAGATGCTGACCCAAGCGCCGGAGACCCGAGTTCAACCCCGACTATCGGTGCTCTCTGTATGAAGTTTGTACGTTCTCCCCGTGACTGTGTGGGTTTTCTCTGAGATCTTCGGTTTCCTCCCATACTCCAAAGACGCACAGGTTTGTAGGTTAATTGGCTTGGTAAGTGTAAAAATTGTCCTTAGTGTGTGTAGGATAGTGTTAATATGCAGGGGTCGTTGGTCGGCGCGGACCTGGTGGGCCGAAGGGCCTGTTTGCCCGCTGTATCTCTAAACTAAACTAAACTAAACATGTTTACCACCAGGTGGCACTATGCTGCTGACCATGAACACAACCAGGCCTGCAGGCTGGAGTAACTCAGCAGATCAGGCAACTTCTCTGGAGAACATAAATGGGCAACATTTTGGGTCGGGATCAACATCTTCAGTTCCTTGTGTCTACAGGCCTATAGATGGCAGTGCATTTAGTGATATGTTACTTCTTATTAGATGACGTCACTGGGCAAAGATAATTTGCTTCCTCCACAGTTTTGAAGTGAACCTGTTGAACATATTGAACCTATCGAATGATGTTGAATTTGCACAGATAGGACAGGAGGTGCATGGTTTATTAATGTCACCTATTACTGTGTTCCATCCAAGCAGATCGTGCAACACATAAGTGAATACATCCATCAAAAATGTTTAATTGTCATGTGTGCTGAAACGGAACAATGAAATTCTTACTTGCAGCAGTACAACAGGTTTGTAAACATGATACTCAATATATAATTAGTTAATATAGTTTATTGTCACATGTACCGAGGAACAGTGAAAAGCTTTCTGTTGCGTGCTATCCAGTCAATGGAAAGACTATACATGATTACAATCGAGCTGTCCACAGTGTACAGGTTCATAATAAAGGGAATAAAGTCCATTAAAGTCCGCTTAAAGATAGTCAGAGGGTCTCCAATGAGGTAAATGGTAGCTCAGGTGCACTATCTGGTTGTTGATAGGATGGTTCAGTTGCCTGATAACAGTTGGGAAGAAACTGTCCCTGAATCTGGAGGCATGCGTTTACACTTCTGTACCTCTTGCCTAATGGGAGAGGGGAGAAGAGGGAGTGACTGGGGTGAGATTTATCCTAGATTATGCTGGCGGCCTTGCTGAGGCAGTGTGAAGTGTAGATGGAGATAACATAGTAAACAAACAAAAAAAGTTGAATTCATTAAAAAAAATATAGCCAGAAGTGTCAGTGCAACCAAGGCAGTTCGTAGTTCAGAGTATAGTTGGTGTCTACGATACGAAAGGATACGATAAAATATTCATCCCCGGAGGGAAATTGGTCTGCCAACAGTCACAACACACAAGGTACACAAAAATTTTAAATTAAAAGTGAAAACAAAACGAAAAACTAGAGTGCCCCCCACCTTGAACCCCTCACCGGGCCCCATTGGCTTCCCATCCCCCTCCCTCACACTCATCGACCAGTGATCATGGGTCGATTGCGAGTCCCCCCCCCGCCGCCGAGGCTCACGCTGCCGCCGAGGCACTTGCTGCGTCCGCTGAGACTCCCATCGATGCCGCCGAGGCTCACGCTGCCGCCGAGGCTCATGCTGCCGCCGAGGCACTTGCTGCTTCTGCCGAGGCTCCCATTTATGCCGCCGAGGCTCACGCTGCCGCAAAGGCTCATGCTGCCGCCGAGGCACTTGCTGCTTCTGCCGAGGCTCCCATCGATGCCACTGAGGCTCCCATCGATGTTGCCGAGGCTCCTATCACTGCCGCCGAAGCTCCCATTGCCGCTGAGGCCCCACCACCATCAAGGCTCACGCTGCCACCGAGACACTCGCGGCCGCTGCCAAGACTCCAATCGCCACTGCCGAGGCTCTCCTCACCATCGTCGCTCCTTCGGCCCAGACAGGCCTCGCCGCCCTGCTTCTCCAGCAAGTCGGGCCTACCGGGATGCATTCCGGTCGGCGGTGGCGCGGTTGTTCGGCAGGTGGATCGGGCCCGCACAGCTCCCAGGGACACTCCCGCCACGCGCGCGACTCCCCAGGTCTGCAGTGTTCAGTGGCCTCATGGTTGTTGGGAAGATGCTGTTCCTGAATCTGGATGTCATAGTTTTCAGACTCCTACACCTTCTTCCCGATGGCAGGTGCAAAATTAGACCATGGCCAGGGTCGTATGGGTCCTTGATAATGCTGGCTGCCTTTGTGAGGCAGCATCTCCAGTAAATCCCATCAAAGTTGGGGAAGTCAATAACCCGTGATGGACCAGGCTGCGTTCACTACTTTTTGTAATCTCCTTTGTTCCTGGGCTTTCGAGTTGTCGAACAAGGTGATGATAGTCAATATGCTCTCTACATTGCATTTGTAGAAGATCAAGAGAGTATCGATATACCAAATCTCCTCTATCTTCTAAGAAAGATGAGGCATTGATGGGCTTTTTTCATGATTGCATCAATGTGTTGGGTCCAGGGCCGATCTTCAGAAGTATGCATGGCCAGGAAGTCAAATTATGGATTCCCTCCACCACAGACTCATCATTGAAGACAGGTTTGTGGATTCTCAACCATCCTCTTCTAAAGTCAACAATCAGTTCCTTAGTTTTGCTAACATTGAGAGCAAGGGTGCTGTTCTGGCACCATTCAATCAGACAATCGATCTCACTGCTTTATTCTGGCATCACTCTCCTTAATTCGTCCAACAAAGGTGGTGTCATCTGCGAATTTAAGGAGGGAGTTGAACAACAGCCTGATGTACTTTATGTGTTTTTATTGTCTAAGTAGTGCAATGTAGACGAGCCAACGAGGTCGCTTTTCCTGTTGATCTATCGTGGTGATGGGCAAATTGTAGTAGGTCCAGGTTCAAGGTAATGCAAGAAGAATAGACAGGATGCCGCCTACCGTTATACAGCTACAGTGAAAGTGCAGATAAAAAAGTGTGGGGCCCTAAAGAGGTAGGTTTGGAGATCAGGAACTCATGAAATTTAATAAATTTGTCCTTAGCTTAACAGAGTTTCATGATGAGCTTTGAACTACCCTGCAAAACCTGTTTCTTGAGAGCATCTTTGACAACTCTAACAGACCTTTCCGCAGCCCCGTTAGAGGCTGGATGGTGTGGGGGGAAACAAGTGTGTGTTTTACACCATTACGCTGCATGAACTCTTTGAACCGTTCTGAACGAAACTGAGGCCCATTGTCAGAAACAAGTTCTTCCAGTAAACCATGGCATGCAAAAATTGATCTCAACTCATCTATGGTATGCTCAGCAGTAGTAGTAGTTGTTTTTGGTGGTTTACTCCGGCAATTTTGGCAGACGCTATGTTTGCTCACCAGTGACTCGATGTCACTGTCAATACCAGGCCAATACACAAAACTTCTGGCAATTGACTTCATGCTTACTATGCCAGGATGTTCGGCATGCAGTTCGTTCATAATTTTGTTTCTCAAAGACTCTGGTACAACCACTCTGTAACCCCACTTAATGCATCCCTGCTCACATGATCATTCATGGCATCATTTATGGAAAGGCTTCAGCTTTGAGTTCAATCCACTATCGATTTCAGTCCATCCATTCAATGTCTGTTCATAAACCCACTTCAGCACATTGTCTTTCTTTGTTTCTGCTGCAATTTCTGTTGCAGTCACTGGAAAGTCTTCATCTACATAGAAACATAGAAACATAGAAAATAGGTGCAGGAGTAGGCCATTCGGCCCTTCGAGCCTGCACCGCCATTCGATATGATCATGGCTGATCATCCAACTCAGTATCCCATTCCTGCCTTCTCTCCATACCCCCTGATCCCTTTAGCCACAAGGGCCACATCTAACCCTCTTAAATATAGCCAATGAACTGGCCTCAACTACCTTCTGTGGCAGAGAATTCCACAGATTCACCACTCTCTGTGTAAAAAATGATTTTCTCAACTCGGTCCTAAAAGACTTCCCTTTTATCCTTAAACTGTGACCCCTAGTTCTGGACTTCCCCAACATTGGGAATAATCTTCCTGCATCTAGCCTGTCCAACCCCTTAAGAATTTTGTAAGTTTCTATAAGATCCCCCCTCAATCTTCTGAATTCCAGCGTGTACAAGCCGAGTGTATCCAGTCTTTCTTCATATGAAAGTCCTGCCATCCCAGGAATCAGTCTGGTGAACTTTCTCTGTACTCCCTCTATGGCAAGAATGTATTTCCTCAGATTAGGAGACCAAAACTGTACGCAATACTCCAGGTGTGGTCTCACCAAGACCCTGTACAACTGCAGTAGAACCTCCCTGCTCCTATACTCAAATCCTTTTGCTATGAAAGCTAACATACCATTTGCTTTCTTCACTGCCTGCTGCACCTGCATTCCTACTTTCAATGACTGGTGTACCATGACACCCAGGTCTCGTTGCATCTCCCCTTTTCCTAATCGGCCACCATTCAGATAATAGTCTACTTTCCTGTTTTTGCCACCAAAGTGGATAACCTCACATTTATCCACATTATACTGCATCTGCCATGCATTTGCCCACTCACCCAACCTATCCAAGTCACCTTGCAGCCTCCTAGCATCCTCCTCACAGCTAACACTGCCCCCCAGCTTCTTGTCATCCGCAAACTTGGAGATGTTGCATTCAATTCTCTCATCCAGATCATTAATATATATTGTAAATAGCTGGGGTCCCAGCACTGAGCTTTGCGGTACCCCACTAGTCACTGCCTGCCATTGTGAAAAGGACCCGTTTACTCCTACTCTTTGCTTCCTGTCTGCCAGCCAGTTCTCTATCCACATCGATACTGAACCCCCAAAACCATGTGCTTTAAGTTTATATACTAATCTCTTATGTGGGACCTTGTCGAAAGCCTTCTGAAAATCCAGATATAACACATCCACTGGTTCTCCCTTATCCACTCTACTAGTTACATCCTCGAAAAATTCTATAAAATTCGTCAGACATGATTTACCTTTCATAAATCCATGCTGACTTTGTCCAATGAATTCACCATTTTCCAAATGTGCTGCTATCCCATCTTTAATAACTGACTCCAGAATTTTCCCCACCACCCGATGTTAGACTAACTGGTCTGTAATTCCCCGTTTTCTCTCTCCCTCCCTTTTTAAAAAGTGGGGTTACATTAGCTACCCTCCAGTCCTCAGGAACTACTCCAGAATCTAAAGAGTTTTGAAAAATTATCACTAATGCATCCACTATTTCTGCGGCTACTTCCTTAAGTACTCTGGGATGCAACTTATCTGGCCCTGGGGATTTATCGGCCTTTAATCCATTCAATTTACCTACTTCCCGGCTAACCTGGATTTCACTCAGTTCCTCCATCTCATTTAACCCCCGGTCCCTTGCTATTTCCGGCAGATTGTTTATGTCTTCCTTAGTGAAGACAGAACCAAAGTAGTTATTCAATTAGTCTGCCATGTCCTTGTTCCCCATGATCAATTCGCCTGTTTCTGACTGCAAGGGACCTACATTTGTTTTAACTAATCTTTTCCTCTTCACATATCTATAAAAACTTTTGCAGTCAGTTTTTATGTTCCCTGCCAGTTTTCTTTCATAATCTATTTTCCCTTTCCTAATTAAGCCTTTTGTCCTCCTCTGCTGGACTGATTTTCTCCCAGTCCTCTGGTAGGCTGCTTGTTCTGGCTAATTTGTACGCTTCATCTTTTGTTTTGATACTATCCCTGATTTCCCTTGTTAACCACGGATGCACTACCTTCCCTGATTTATTATTTTGCCAAACTGGGATGAACACTTGTTGTAGTTCATCCATGCAGTTTTCAAATGCCTTCCATTGCATATCCACCATCAACCCTTTAAGAATCATTTTCCAGTCTATCTTGGCCAGTTCATGTCTCATACCTTCAAAATCACCTTTCTTTAAGTTCAGGACCCTTGTTTCTGAATTAACAATGTCACTCTCCATCCTAATGAAGAACTCAACCACATTATGGTCACTCTTGCCCAAGGGGCCACACACAACAGGACTGCTAACTAACCTTTCCTCATTACTCAATACCCAGTCTAGAATAGCCTGCTCTCTCGTTGGTTCTTCTACATATTGGTTTAGAAAACTATCCCGCATACATTCCAAGAAATCCTCTTCCTCAGCACCCCTGCCAATTTGATTCACCCAATCTATATGTAGATTGAAGTCACCCATTATAATTGTTTTACCTTTGTTGCACGCGTTTCTAATTTCCTGTTTGATGCCATCCCCAACTCCACTACTACTGTTAGGTGGCCGGTACACAACTCCCACTAGCGTTTTCTGCCCCTTAGTGTTTCGCAGCTCTACCCATATCGATTCCACATCCTCCAAGCTAATGTCCTTCCTTTCTATTGCGTTAATCTCCTCTCTGTCCAGCAACGCTACCCCACCTCCTTTTCCTTTCTGTCTATCCCTCCTGAATATTGAATATCCCTGGTTGTTCAGCTCCCAGCCTTGGTCACCCTGGAGCCATGTCTCCGTGATCCCAACTATATCATATTCATTAATAACTATCTGCACATTCAACTCATCCACCTTATTATGAATGCTCCTTGCATTAAGATACAAAGCCTTCAGGCTTGTCTTTACAACACTCTTACCCCTTATACAATTATGTTGAAAAGTGGCCCTGTTTGATTTTTGCCCTGGATTTGTCTGCCTGCCACTTTTACTTTTACACCCCTCTGCCTCTCTGCTCTTGCACCCATCTACAACTTGCTAGATTGAGTTCTCACTTCCCAAGTCAGAGTTCTCATGGGGCAACCGGGACAACGCATCTGCAACTGCGTTGCACTTGGAGCTTCTATTCTCCACCTTGTAGTCATACTGGGACAGCAAAATTGCCCAGCGTTGCATCCTTGATGCCACCATGGAAGGTATAGCTGACTTGGGACCAAGTATCACTAGTGGTTGCTTGTGATCAGTCACCAGGGTGAATGGTCTGCCGAGAAGAAACTGATGGAATTTCTTGATTCCGAACACGATGCTGAGTGCTTCCTTTTCTATCTGTGCATAATTGCGTTCACTCGGTGATAGGGTGCGGGATGCAAAAGCAATCGGCTTTTCCTGTCCATCATTCATTAAATGGGAGATCACTGCACCTACACCATAACTTGAAGCATCACAAGCAAGTTTCATCTCGCGTGTCATATCGTAGTGAACAAGGAGTTTGTCACTTGTCAAGTTTTCCTTGCAGATGTCAAATGCACGTTGCTGTTCCTTTCCCCACGCCCATTTCACATCTTTTTGTAACAGATGATGAAGTGGCTTTAGCACAGTTGCTAAATCTGGAAGGAATCGTGCATAGAACTGCACCATCCCAAGGAATGATCGTAGATCTGACACATTGTTGGGTTTTGGAGCATTCACTATTGCTTCAACTTTCGCCTTCACAGGGCGAAGTCCATTGGCATCTACTTTGAGTCCAAGGTAGACCACCTCTGACTGCGCAAATGCACATTTACTTTGTCACAGTTTGACATTGTGGCAGTTTCGGTCGTGCGAGAACTTGCTCAAGGATTTCCAGATGTTCTACCATGCCCTCTGTGAATATCAGTAGGTCATCATGGTTGCCTTATAACATTTTGTCCATGACCGACTGGGACATTTTCTCTTTTTTTTAAAGTCCGTTCAAAAACCCTGTCTGTTCTGGTGTAACAATTCACCTAAAACTTAGCTGTACAAAGGCTATTCAGCTTGAGGAACTGAAAATCTTATACAATCCCAAGGACGGCATCTTGCCACGTAGACACAACATAGAGATAGCCTGACAAACTGATGACGATTTGTCCAGCTGCTGTTTAAACTACAGTCCCCTGCATAGAAGGATCTGTGGCCTATTGTGTCCAGCTCGCAAACAACTGCGACACAACTCTGTATTTACTGTTTAAACTGTTAAACGAAACTGCATATTGCAAAACAGTCCTGCACTGTATTTAAAGGATGAGTTCACAAACTCTATCCCATCCTCATTGCCAATTTTGTTATATTCCGGATGGCAGAATGAATAACAACTTACACGCAGGTTGCCTGGATCACGAGAGAGAGATTTATTTCCCAACATTCCCTGCCTATATTGAACACCAACTCATTAATACATACATGAATATGCATGAATACATTACACTCATCTCATTCCCAAATGGGCTACCCCTTATTCTTACACTGAGACCCCTGGTTCTGGACTCCCCCAACATCGGGAACATTTTTCCTGCATTTAGCCTGTCCAGCATGGAAACAGTCCATCGGCCCAACTTGCCAATGCCGACCAAGATGCCCCATCTCCAACAGTCCCACTTGTTTGCATTGGCCCATATCCCTCGTGGACTTCAGTAGGGAGTGGATCTCTCCGTTAATCAATGGATTTTGGTTGGGGAACACTTAGATTGGCTTCTTTGCCATGCAATCCATCTTGTCCATGCCAACTCAAATGCCTGCCTGAGTTATTTCCATTTGCCTGCTTTTAGCCACGACCCTTCCAAACCTTTTTTATCCATTTACCCACCCAAATATCGTTAAATAGACTCAGATGGTAACTCAAATTTCACTGTACCTGAATTGATACATGTGGCAATAAACTGACCTTGAAACCTTGAAACCTTGAATGTTGGAGTAACTCAGCGGGTCAGGCAGCACCTCTGGAGAAAAGGAATAGGTGACGTTTCAAGTCGAGACCCATCATCCGTTCCTGATGAAGGGTCTCGACCCGAAAAGTCACCAGTCTGATGATGGGTCTTGACCCGAACCATCACCTATTCCTTTTCTCCAGAGATGCTGCCTGACCCGCTGAGTTACTCCAGCATTCTATGTCTATCTTTGGTGTAAACCAGCATCTGCAGTTCCTTCTTACACAAATATTTTTTAATCTGTGATTCTAAGCAGTCAATGACAATTTTGCACTTTTCCAAGGAGACTTTGACATAATCTTTTTCCTGTCCGTCTGGTAATTTCTTCCTGAAAATGCGCTCATAATAGAATGCCTGTTGTCTCGCAGAGAACTAGGGGAGGTGCTCAATGGAGCTGATGGACTGTAGCAAGGGGCTCAGATATTCTGGTTAAGCAAAGTAAGGTCAGCCCAACAACCCCTGTCGTGAGTGAGACCCTCCTTACAAGGATCACATTGTGCTTGCTCACATCTGTATGCAATGGTGATTGAGCATAACTTAATTAGCTCTCTTTTGCTGCCACCTTGTGCTGAAGATCAAGCCTACACTAACAACTGGTTAATATCCTAGTCTTTCACCGTCTCGTTTATGGTCATATGTACAAGGATAGTGAGCCAAAGATACAATGAAAAATCTTGCTCGTAGCATCGGGGGCACATACAGTGCATTCAGAAAGTATTCAGACCTCTTCACTTTTTCCACATTTTGTTACTTTACAGCCTTATTCTAAAATGGATTAAATTCATTTTTATCATCAATCTACACACAATACCCCATAATAAAAAAGTGAAAACAGGTGTTTAGAATTTTTTGCAAAGTAATTAAAAATAAATAACTGAAATATCACATTTACATAAGTATTCAGACCCCTTACTCAGTACTTTGTTGAGGCACATTTGGCAGCGATTACAGCCTCAAGTCTTCTTGGGCATGACGCTAAAAGCTTGGCACACCTGTATTTGGGTAATTTCTCCCATTCTTCTCTGCAGATCCTCTCAAGCTCTGTCAGGTTGGATGGGGAATGTCGATGCACAGCTATTTTCAGGTTCCTCCAGAGATGTCCTATCGGGTTCAAGTCCGGGCTCTGGCTGGGCCACTCAAGGACATTCACAGACTTGTCATGAAGCCACTCCTGCATTGGCTTGGCTGTGTGCTTAGGGTCGTTGTGTTGTTGGAAGGTGAATCCCCGCCTCAGTCTGAGATCTAGAACACTCTGGAGCATGTTTTCATCAAGTGTTTTTCTGTACTTTGCTCCGTTCATCTTTCCCTTGATCCTGACTAGTCTCACAGTTCCTGCCGCCGAAAAACATCCCCACAGCATGATGCTGCCACCACCATGCTTCACCGTAGGTATGGTATTGGCCAGGTGATGAGTGGTGCCCGGTTTCCTCCAGATGTGACGCTTGGCATTCAGGCCAAAGAGTTCAATCTTGGTTTCATCAGACCAGAGCACCAGAGAAAACAACCCTTTTGGCAAACTCCAAGCGGGCTGCCACGTGTCTACGGACAATTCCTTCATCTTCATGGCTTGGTTTTTGCTCCGACATACACTGTCAACTGTGGAACCTTATATAGACAGGCGTGTGCCTTTCCAAATCATGTCCAGTCAATTCAATTTACCACTGGTAGACTCCAATCAAGTTGTAGAACCATCTCAAGGATAATCAATGGAAACAGGATGAACCTAAGCTCAATTTTGAGTGTCATAGCAAAGGGTCTGAATACTTATGTAAATGTGATATTTCAGTTATTTCTTTTTAATTACTTTGCAAAAATTTATAAACACCTGCTTTTGTTTCTTCATTCTGGCCTATTGTGTGTAGATTGATGATAGAAAAAATGAATTTAGTCCATTTGTAAAATAAGGCTATAACGTAACAAAATGTGGAAAAAGTAAAGGGGTCAAAATACTTTCTGAATGCACTGTAGTTGAGCACAAAAACAAATTAAACATAAATTACAAACAATTTCCAAACAAAAAAAGGCTGTGCCAAAAAAGGACATTAGTGCAAAGAAACAATTAGGATAAAATGTCTATGGTGGTGCAAGCAGTGGACTGTAATGTTCTGTTGTTGTGGTAGAATTAGGATTTTGCAGGCGGTTCACAAACCTGACAATTCTAAGATTTCTTTGATCCAAGATGGCGGCTCTTTGTGTGCTGGTCACAGAAGTACATCTGCAATCACGCATTAGAATTGCTCCACTCTTTTAAATCTCTACTCCAACAGCAGCATTTCTTACTTTCCCTTTATCATGTATTTGTACACTGTGGATGGCTTGAATGTAATCATGTATTGTCTTTTCGCTGACTGGTTAGCATCTAACAGAAGCATTTCACTGTACCATGGTACATGTGACCATAAACTCAACTCAACTCTAAGTAGCTGTTTCAGAAAATGGTGTGGTGGGACTTCAGGCTTCTGAACCTCCTGACCAATGGTGGCAGCGAGAGGAGGGCATGGCCCGGATGGTGCGAATCCTTGGCTGGAGTGTTCTAAAGCTGAGACCTACTGAGACTGTAGCGAAGGATCTAATGCTGACCCTGCTCTATATCCCACTATCATGCTGCACCCCCACTGTCTTCAGTCATAAACAGCATTAGTTTCCACTTATAAGATGGTAATACCCGCGTCTGCCACGCTATCAATTCTAGCAACCTTCCCTATTGCCTCCAAACTGTCACACTGCTTATCTTGCGTACATGAGCAGGAATTCCTTTCAACTATCAGGAAGGCAAAACATCAGCCTCCATGATACGCCCACTCCTTTCCTACTACTGTTTGCAACTAAGGTGCTAGTTAAGGTGAGATGTACTCTGGACCACATGTCCATATAGGAACTGACCTCAGCTCTCAAGTCATCTGATGTGGAAACCTTAATCTATGCCTTTGTCCCGCCAGATAGCGCTGCCTCCCTTTGTATACTGATGTAAGTTTGTGACCATCCAAACTGCTAACTCCCCCCATTCCTGTTCAATCATCCCTGTGCCAGCTCCTTTCTAATCGAAGCCTCATTAAAAAAAAATATATCCTCTACTCTGCAGTCTTGCTCCTCTAACAGAACACTCTTCCAGCCTAACTCACAGATGGCTTTGAGCTCTTGTATCCAGCCTTTTGAACTTCTCCAAGTTGAACTGCTTTACCAGAGAGACGGAAGGGGTGATGTTTCAGGTCGAGACCCTTCTTCAGACTTGGAGTCTAAAGAAGGGTCTCGACCCGAAACGTCGAGTCTGAAGAAACATAGAAACATAGAAAATAGGTGCAGGAGGAGGCCATTCGGCCCTTCGAGCCAGCACCGCCATTCATTGTGATCATGGCTGATCGTCCCCTATCAATAACCCGTGCCTGCCTTCTCCCCATATCCCTTCACTCCACTAGCCCCTAGAGCTCTATCTAACTCTCTCTTAAATCCATCCAGTGACTTAGCCTCCACTGCCCTCAGTGGCAGGGAGTGTCTCGACCTGAAACGTCTCCCATTTCTTCTCTCCAGAGATGCTGCCTGTCCCGCTGAGTTACTCCAGCATTTTAGACAATAGACAATAGACAATAGGTGCAGGAGTAGGCTAGTCGGCCCTTCGAGCAAGCACCACCATTCAATGTGATCATGGCTGATCATCCCCAATCAGTACCCCGTTCCTGCCTTTTCCCCATATTCCCTGACTCCACTATCTTTAAGAGCCCTATCCAGCTCTCTCTTGAAAGCATCCAGAGAACCTGCCTCCACCGCCCTCTGAGGCAAAGAATTCCACAGACTCACAACTCTCTGTGAGAAAAAGTGTTTCCTCGTATCTGTTCTAAATGAGTCTATCTTTAGTTTAAACCAGCATCTGCAGATCCTTCCCACACATTTGAAGTGCTTTACTGCCGGTGGCTAGATCATCTGCTGCCAAGGTTTTTTCTGGGATCTCTTTTCTTATTTTCTCTGCTCCTCCAGCTTTCTCTGCTCTTTAAGGCAGCCTCTAAAGCCTACTCTTACGCCAAAACTTGATTATACTTTATTATCACGTGATAATAATTCTTTGTTTTGATCATCTGCCATAATTTGGCTTTGTGTCGAATATATTTGATGAAACTCATGTGAAGCACATTGGCTTTTTCAACGTTAATTATACTGCATAAATACAAATGACTTGCGTAATGAGAATTTGCATATCCTATGCATTTTAACACATGAATGTTGCTGATGTACAAAGGATTGAGTCTTGATTTACCTGAGAGCTCATAATAGTATATTACCATTAATAGTTCCAATACATTATAGAGAAGGTCTATTGAATTAGTATAATTCAGTCCTACTGTGATTCTTTGTGGAAATGGTCATCATATTTGTAATTTTACTATTAGCTCTGAGCAGCCTTCGTTGCAAGATTATGATACAGCCATTTTCAGTTTATTGAATGATAATGAAGAGCTGATTTAATGTGCATAGAAAATTTAGTCTGAATTTTTAATTGAAGTTAGCTGTGGGGAGAAGAATAATTGCAGCTTTGAGATCCATCTATGTTCGAGCAGGGGATCCAAAAATATGTACAAAAATATGTTAATTTTTTTATAATCCAGATGTTTTTTTGATTTGAATATCAAATTAAGTTTCTTTTTTACTGTTCCCCACATTATTAAAGTTGGGCTGTCCTCTACATATCACTTCGTGAAATTGTAATGTGCCCTAGGATTTGTTCCATTCTGCTACCTCTGATGACAGGTAGAATGGTGCAATACTCCTCCTGTAGGATGTGGGAAGTCAGGGAATCTGCTGGTGTCCCTGATGACTACACCTGTGGGAAAGGCATCCAGGCGCGGCACCTTACAGACTGTATGAAGGTACTGGAGCTACGGCTGCACATCAGGGCTGTGACACCAAGCCTGGCTCTGAGGCACGGTGGGGAAAGGTAACATTAGGCAGAGTCGTAGTAGGTAGGAGACTAGTTAGTTAGGTGGGCCAGCAGGAGATTCTGTGGCAGTGATTGAGCTACCAGGATGGTGTGTTGCCTCCCTGGTGCCAAAGCCCAAGATGTATCAGAGCGGCTGCATGCCATTCTCAAGAGTTAGCACGCGCAACCAGAAGTTGGCACAAATGACATAGGTGGGAAAAGGGATGAGGTCCTGCTAAATGAATATAGAGAGTTAGGCAAAAAGTTAAAATGAGGACTGCTGGATTATCTCCGGATTACTCCCAGTATCACATGCTTATGAAGGTAGGAACAGGACGATAGAACAGATGAATGCATGGCTGAGGAATTGGTGCAGCAAGTAGGAATACAGAGTTTTTGACCCTTTGGGTTCACTTCTGGGAAGGATATTGAGTACAAAAGTTGGGGCATCATAACACAGCTCTACAAATCGTTGGTGAGCTGACATTTGGAGTATTTTGCAGTTCTGGTCGCTCAGCTACAGGAAGGATATCACTAAATTGGAATTAGGGCAGAAGAGATTCACCAGAACGTTATCTGGGCTTGCAGGCTTGTGTTGTAGGGAGAGGTTGGAAATGTTGGGACCTTGGTCTTTGAAGTTTAAGAGGCTGAGGGACATCCTTATTGAGCTGTACTAAATGGATAAAGTGAATGCTCACGTTTTTTCCCAAGGTAGAGGATTTTAAAACTAGAGAGCATAGGCTTAAGGTGAGAGGGGAGAGATTTAAGAGAGCTCAGTGGAAACTCTTCCACTCAGAGTAGTCCATATCTGCAATGAGCTGCCAGAGCAAAGTATAGAAGCGGTTCCAATTACGACTTCTAAACGACATTTGGACAGAAATAAGAATGGGAATGGTTTAGAAAGCTATGGGTGAATTGCAGGCAATTAGGGACTAGCTCAGTATGCCAAATTGGTTAGCATGGATAAGGCTTTAGAAGCAAAACTCCAAGAACATTCAAGGATATTAACACCATTAAGATCATAGACAGGCTTCCAAAATAATATCTGGGGAAGGTAAGATAACCTACTGTGTTGTCAAATGAAACTTTAGAACGAGTTACCTGACACAAGTTGATAAAGTCATGACTTTTAAAAGACATTTGGGCATTATTCTTCAAGATCTGGTGATTATTGTTAGGTTGAACAAAGCAAGAATTTAATTGTCCTATCTGGGACACGTGACAATAAACTCTCATGAATCTTGTAATCAACCAAGGTGGCAAAGATGGCTGACGATGCTGTATACTTTCATCTGTTCAGAAACCATTTTTCCAAAATCTCTGCCAATGTTCATTATGACTGATTATGGTTAAGCCGTTATTTGTGAAAGCATGTTTTCTTTTGCAATTATCACTGCCTTTTGACGTATTTAGTTCAATTGGGGAACATGCTTAATTGAAACGACTACTATTACTGCCAATTCAAATGCTTCTGTGTGATGGAGAGCAAGCTGGGCTCAGAGTTCTCTCCTCAAACCAGTAGGTTTGTAGGTTCTTTTCATAGATTGTTTGGTGTACTTGCACTTTAACTAACTCCAAGATCCTGAAGTATTCTAGGTGCAGCTGTGTTATATTATTATTCAATAAGGCTTTTCATGATTCATTATGACTGCCAATACATTATTAAGCTGGTTTGCCAGAACTTTTAAAATATTTTGATGTTTTTATAGCATTTACCTTTACAGTTATAAATTTCAACAACTTCATTAATTATAGTCTCGTAAATTTCACAGCTTTTCTTGGGACAAGTAAAAAGTGCTATTGTCTTATTTACAGTATTTACAGCCCTAAAAATTACCACTTAGAGGCAGCAAAGAGCCATCAATCCATATGGTTAAATCTAGGCTGGAGAAAAAAACCGTGGTTGTAAACCTTGGCAATAAAGAATGTAATTCTTAAGGGACTGGACAGGCTAGATGCAGGAAAAAATGTCCCGATGTTGGGGGAGTTCAGATCCAGGGATCACAGTTTAAGAATAAGGGGTAGGCCATTTAGGATTGAGATGAGGAGAAACTTTTTCACCCAGAGTTGTGAATCTGTGGAATTCTCTGCCACAGAAGGCAGTGGAGGCCAAATCACAGGATGTTTTTAAGAGAGTGTTCGATATAGCTCTTAGGGTTAACGGAGTCAAGGGATATGGGAAGAAAGCAGGAACGGGGTACTGAGTTTGGATTATCAGCCATGATCATATTGAATGGAATAGAGGGGCTGAATGGTCTACTCCTGCACCTATTTTCTATGTTTTTTCTATGTTTCTATACAAATCATCATGCTGTACAAAATCATGAAATGAAGAAGGGTTTAGATCCGATGGGTCTGAAGAAGGGTTTCAACCTGAAACGTTGCCTATTTCCTTCGCTCCACAGATGCTGCCTCACCCGCTGAGTTTTCCAGCATTTTTGTCTACCTTCGATTTTCCAGCATCTGCAGTTCCTTCTTTAACATGAAATGAATAGATTGGGTAAACACTCAGAGTCCTTTGCCCAGAGTAGAAATATCAAGAATCAGAGGATATAGCTTTAAGATGAGGGGGGGAAGATTTAATAGGAACCTGAGGGGCAACGTTTTCACACAAAGGTTGATGGGTGTATGGAACAAGCTGCCTCAGGAGGTAGCTGAGCCAGGAACTATTGTAATATTGAATATTATGGGTAATTTAAGAAAAATGTAGACAGGTACATGGATAGGATCAGTTTAGAGGGATATAAGCCAAACGCAGGCAGGTGGGATTATTGTACATGGGGCATGTTGGCCGGTGTGGGCAAGTTGGGCCTAAGGGCCTGTGTCCATGCTCTACGACTCTATGCTTATGATAGCAGAAGATTACACCATTCAACCTCTTCTAATCCAATGGTATCAGACCATGCTACACTGAAAAATCACTTGTATTTTAGAAAACTCAAATTAACCAAAGCCTAAGCGTTTTCTTCATACTAAATGGCAACAAACCCACTGTCAAAAACAAAAGAACTGTGGCATTCGTGTTTGAAGTTGGGGGACATTATTTGACAGTGTGTGAAGAAACAGTTAACATATTCTTCATTAATTTTGCATTATCACAGATGATGACACAAATCAAAGATCTTTATTATGTTGCCAAGCACAAAGTCACCATTTTGCAGAGATAGTGGCAGGATATTATTTTTTTATATATGTAATTTTTCCTAATATTTTAAAACATGGAAGATATTAGAGACAAACATTACTCCAGTACAGGAAATAATTAAACTTTATTTGGACTATAACTTAAAATAATTATAGATCATTGAATTTAGGATATGACATATATTTCTAAAAATATATAAAACACTCCAAATGCTTTACTTTCAGTGGAACCAAATGTATGGATTGAGTGCAACTGATACTTATTGATGACAAAGGATACATTTTTATCACAGCTTCCAATGCACATATCACTTGAGAAGGTGGAGAAGAACAACTTCTATGGGAAGTGTAAAATCTCAGTTTAAGTATTAAAAACAGTCGGATGGAAATACCCTCTCAAGCACTCATGTTCACTTACGGAATTTAAATATTTGTTTCTCGAGCGCAACATACGAAGTAATGTATCAATGACAAACCAGAGGAACATCTTTTGTTTGGCATTGTGATCCTGCGTCTACCATTGAAGATTACTACACTGCAGACTCAACAAAACTAGCAAATAGCAGCTGTTCAATATGGGACCATGGTTTATATCATGTCTCCACACAGACTGCAGGAAGGCAATTCATGTACATCAGCTGAAATATGGATTAGTTGCAGTTGAATATTATGGGTATGCTGTTAAACTCTAACTTTTCAGAGATGTAAAGCAGGGATGTAATGCTGAATCTTCATAAGGCACTGGTCAGACCGCATAAGGAGTATTGTGAGCAGCTTTGGGCTCGATATCCAAGGAGGGATGTGCTAGCATTGGAGGGTGTCCAGAGGAGGTTTACGAGAATGATGCTGGGGGTGATTGTGCTAACGTATGATGTGCGTTTGGCGGCACTGGGCCTGTAGTCGCTGAAGTTTAGAGGGACCTCATTGAAACTTACTGAATAGTGAAAGGCCTGGATAAAGTGGATGTGGAGAGGACATTTCCACTAGTTGGAGAGTCTAGGATCAGAGGGCACAGCCACAGAATAAAAGGGTGTACCTTTAGTAAGGAGATGAGTAGGAATTTCTTTAGCCACAGGATGGTGAATCTATGGAATCTTTGCCACAGACGGCTATGGAGGCCTTGGCATTGGGTATTTTAAAAGGGGAGATTGGTAGATTGATTAGTAAGAGTGTCAGAGTTTATGGGGAGAAGGCAGAAGGGAGTTACATAGAAACATAGAAAATAGGTGCAGGAGTAGGCGATTCGGCCCTTCGAGCCAAAACCGCCATTCAATATTCATGACTGATCATCCAAAATCAGTACCCCATTCCTATTTTTTTCCCATAACCCTTGATTCCTTTAGCCGTAAGAGCTAAGTCTAACTCTCTCTTGAAAACATCCAGTGAATTGGCCTCCACTGCCTTCTGTGGCAGAGATTTCCACAGTTTCACAACTCTCTGGGTGAGTACGAAGGAGAGATAGATCAGCCATGATTGAATGGCGGAGTCAACTAAATGAGCTGAATGGCCTAATTCTGCTTCTATGACTGATTAACTTATGATGTTGCCTGGTGTTTGTGTGGCCTGAATGGTGTATTCATCTTTATTAGTACCTGCCTGAAGGTTGTCCATTTTTGCTGCTAACAAGTACCGTCTATTGCATAACTAAGCATTTGTGAATTGAATGGACCATTGCCCAATCATTGGTGAACATCTCAACTTCTGAACTTAGGCTGGAAGGAAAGTCTTTCCTGAAGCATTTTATGGTGCCTTGACCTAGGAGGCTGCTGAGAGGAAATCTTGTAACAACATTGTGGGGCTGAGATGATTGACCTGCAGAATCAGTCATCTAATATTCTCCCTGACTCTCGTTAATGCCACATTTGGTCAAAAACTGCCTCAATGTCAAGTCAGAGTGAGCATTCGTCTTTTTATAATTGAGTATGGCATATCTGTGGAATGTCTCTATACTGAAATCGTACTTTGGATTGATATGTTTGATATCATATCAGAGTAAGGCTCTGCCATTCTGCTGTCCTTTCATTTATTAACAAGAAATAACTTTCATGTGTATGCACATAAATGCATGTGGATGCTTTTGCTACTTGGATGGTCCTGCAATTGCTGGCATCAGATCTTTGTGAGTTGTTTTTTTCTGATATGTTGCCCTTTTAGATGACCAAGGAATTCCTTCTCTTTCCCAGCATTCTTTAACTTTTCTTCCCAAATTGTTAGTGAGATTACTACCCTTCATTGTCTAATAATTATGCCCATGATAATGGCACTCTACCATGTTCTTTATGTCTCTCACTTATATCGTACCATAAACATTAATTTACGGGAGGAATTAACATTATGAATGTCATGCATTTTACGCTCTAGTGATGGATGCAGTGCCTGGCTGGCTACAGTTATAGGGTCAGAGAGAGATACAGCAGAGGGTGGTGAATCTGTGGAATTCTTTGCCACAGGGGGCTGTGGAGACCAGGGACGTGCGGTCAGGGGAGGCAGGGGAGGCAGAGTCTCACCTGTCAGACTCCGAATGAAAATAGCTGTTAAGAAAAGTAAAGAAAAATAATAATAAAATAAAATAAATATAAAGATTTTTCCACTGATCTGTTATAAATGTCATTTCTATATGAATCTAATCATTTTTTATAGTAAAAATCGCAAAATTTGCGCTGCTCCGTTGCAAATACATGGAGAGATGAGAGGTGAGGCAGCGGCGAGCTGAGCCTCCCCTCTGATTGCGCAACCCCTTAGAAACTGCATGGAGTGCAGGCAATAAGCGTGTGCCTGTTACTATCTCTATGTCTGTCATCAAAGTAATGTGTGTAAACCCCTTCATTACATGTCCTTACCTTCCATAGTCCAGGTAACGTATTTCACATATAAAGATATTACATTTGTGCTCGCTGGTCTCACATAAATCCGCATTGAAAAAGCTTTAGGGGAGGCAGCGATCACATCTGCCTCACAAGGGGGCGTGTCTTCAGCCCAGTGGAGGAACAGCGAGCGTCAATTACGTAGGTTCAGCCCACGTAATTGAGGCTACCTCACTCTTCCTCCACGTTAGCTAGCTTCAGCATCGGTGGCACAGACCAAAGATCATGGAGCGGAACAAGATACGCCACTTGGGAAGGTAGACTTTGTCGGTACATTGGAAAGATTCGATTTTTTTGAAAAGTAGATCTATATTATCACAATAATAAAGTCATCAATTTTTGTACTTCTGTACATTTTTGTTTAGTTCATGTAAGGCAGGAGTCTCCAAAAATGGCCTGCGGGACACATCAGGCCCATTACCTGATTTTTCAAGCTCTGATTTGAGTCGGGGAGCGTGGCAGCCTGGGGCTGCTCTTAGTGTTGTTACCGGTTAGATCCCTCGAATTGTCAGAGCCGAGACATCACTGGGCCGGCGTGAAGAAGGGTGCAATGTTGCGGTGGGGGGGTTCGGCGGCGGTCAGAATGGGACGGCTGCGGGTTATAACGTGCCATCGTTCCTCTCTCTCCCAATTCTCTCTCTCCCTCCCTTCTCTCTCTCTCTCCCTTCTCTCTCTCTCTCCCTCCTCTCTCTCTCTCCCTTCTCTCTCTCTCTCCCTCCTCTTCTCTATCCCTCCCTCCCAGCCACGGCTCCACCCCTCTCTCTCCTGGGGGAGACGCGATGATCAATACAGGGAGGGCCGGGCCACTGATACTAGCCAGTGCCTCCCCAGCCATTGACCTCACCGCACGTCACTGGTGGACACCAAGTCAGTGGATATTTTTAAGGCATAAATATATATAGATTAGTACAGGTGTCAGAGGTTATGGGGAGAAGGCAGGAATGGGGTTAGAAGGGAGAGATAGATCAGCCATGATTCAATAGCGGAGTAGACTTGATGGGCCGAATGGCCTAATTCTACTCCTATCCCTTATGACTTTATGACTTATGACCTAATCCATGCTTAGCATCAACTACACGTTTAAACCGTTCCTACATTAATCCCAATTTTTATTCTTCTTACGTCCTCAACAACCACCCCCTGATTCTACAGTACCTGTGACATGTGCACGAGGGACAATTTACATACCAACCCGCTAGTCATTGGGATGTGAATGAAAACTGGTGCATGGAGGAAACCAATATGGTCACAGGGGGGACATGCAAAGTCCACATAGACAGAGACCTGAGTGTCTGGGACTGTGAAGCAATGGCTCTACAATCTGCATCACTGTGCCACCCATATGAAGCCATCCTACTGTATTCTAACTTTTGCTATGAGAGGCTCATCAAAACTTTCACACTATTCTTTTCAGAATCTCAATAAATTAGACCCAGATTCCTTTAAAACACTTTTATATATAGTTTCCATTTATTTTAAAAATCTGTACATTTATAATCCCCAAGCCTAGATATTCAGTTACACTACACCAATCTTACTTGTGTTATAACATTACGTCTAGTGCACTAGACTAGTGATACAGAAGAACAGTGTAGTAGTATTGAGATATATAAGATTAGCGCATGGGCCTTGTGATGTATAATACTATTATATTACACTATAAGGGCAGCACAGTGACACAGCCGTAGAGTTACTGTCTTATAGTGCCTGAGACCCGGGTTTGATTTTGACTATGGGTGCTGTCTGTATGGAGTTGTGTGTTCTCCCTGTGACTGCGTGGGTTTCTCTGGGTGCTCCAGTTTCCTCATGCACTCCAAAGACATACAGGTTTGGAGGTAAATGGCTTCGGTAAAATTGTGAATTATTTCTAGTGCACAGAATAGTGCTAGTGTAGGGGGTCATCGCTGGACTGTGCAGACTCGGTGGGCCTGTTTCCGTGCTGTGTCGTGCCGTGCTCTAAAGTCTAAAGTCTCTAAAGACTTGTGCATGAGTCCTGGGATACATAATAAGGCTAGAGTAATAGTCTTGTGAGATTTAATAATAAGACCAGTGCACTAGTCTTGTGATATAAAATAATATGACTAGCGCACTGGTCTTGTGATAATAATACTATGCATTAATATTGTGAAGTATAATAATAAGTGTAGGAGTGGGTGGCTTCCTGGTGTGCAAGAGCACCAGTTTAAATAAATCACCCTTACTTCGAACACCAACTCCACGCGGCCTTTTCCTTTTTGCTCCTACAATAAGCCTAAGCACTTGTCTTATTTGTATGGTGAGGTCACTTAAGGGCCTGTTCCACCTGGGCGTCATTTGCGCGTCATGCAGGTGGCACGCGAAGATTTTGGGAATGCCAAAATCCTGGGGCGCCGCGTGCGACCGTGCGTCACTGCCTACGTCACCACGCACCATGCGCGCGTAATGCACGCCATGCGCGCATAATGCACATAATGCATGCATCACGTGCGCGTCACAACACGCGCGTCATGCGTCGTAACGCGTAAATGATGTCACGTAAATGACGCGAAAATGACGCCCAAGTGGGACAGGCCCTTCAGGTTCTACACGAGAGGTATATTGCCCGCTATCCAACAGGCCTCTGTATGTGGTTCGGATGGAGACTGAAATTACTAAAATACCCTAATTTTTAAAATGTCCTAAGTTTATTGTAGATTGTCTTTGTGAAATCAGGGTACCCAAAAATTAAATTCATTTTGATACAAGAAATGTACTTAGGTTAAATAGCTGTTGTCTGCCTCTAAGATATTTTGATTGTAATCACAAGCGACCTGATAGATCTTGTTTAGTTTAGAGATACAGCACGGAAACCTGCCCTACAGCTCACCTGTCCACGGTGCCAATCGCTCACTCTTTCACCCATCTGAAGAAGGGTTCTGACCCAAAACAACACCAATCCTTTTTCTTCAGAGATGCTGCCTGATCGGTTGAATTATTCCAGCACTCTATCTATCTTCAGTATATACCAGCATCTGTTGTTCCTTTCTACGCATTCAAACTCGTTATCCCGCTTTCTCATCCACTCCATACACACTGGGGGCAATTTACAGAGGCCAATTATTCTACAAACCTGCACGTCTTTGGGATGTGAGAGGTAACCGGAACACCTGGAGGAAACCCACAAGGTTACATGGAAAGCATGCAAACTCCACACACAGACAGCACTCAAAGTCAGGATCGAACCCAGGTCTCTGGTGCTGTGAGGCAGCAGCTCTACCAGCTGCACCACTGTGCTGCCCTTGTCTTTATATTTGAAGGCTGAGAACAAGCCACAAAGGAAGATATGAAGGGAGGAGCAACTGAGAGAATAGCAAGGACGTGTGCATTGTAAAGATAGCAATGCCTAGAACAGACCCACAAGAAGCATCTTTAAAACCAAATGTTCACTGAGGAGTAATAGTTCAGAACTCTTCCTTCCAGCTGACACAGAGCTGTGTAAACCTCCTCAAAGTGTGCCGGACAACACTGTCATAGAGTCATGGTGTTATTGAGTTGTAGAGTCATAGAATCATAGAGTCGTAGAGTGATACAGCATGGTAATAGGCCCTTCGGCCCATCTTGCCCACACCGGCCAAAATACAGGTGACATTACAAGCGACCCCTGGCAACATGTTGCGGGTGTCGCGGGGTGTCACCAGGGGGCATGTCGCCAGGGGTCATCAGTAAGGTCGTGAGAGGTCGCCAGGGGTCGCCTGTATGGCTGTGAGAGGTCTCCTAGTGACCCAAAGAGTCGTAGCGTCTTTCTGGTCGCCACTGAATTTTCAACATGTTGAACATTTTTGGGTGCCGGCAGTCGCCTGTAAAGGTTGCATAAGTTGGACAGGCCCTTTAGGAGGATCCTTCAACATGAACATCACTTCCGCAGCATGGATTATTTGTGCAGAGTTCTGAATCTACAGATCAGCAATTGATCCAGGTTTGTGGCCACATGTGAAGTGCTCTCAAACATGGAGTTGTTTCATCTGGATAACCATTGCTCCTTGTGAACCATCCCTCTCCTAGGTACACTAGGAATGTTGTACAATTTGGGTCACTCCATTATAGGAAGGATGTGGAGGCTTTGGCCAGAGTGCAGAAGAAGTTCACCCAAATGTTGCCTGGATTTGACAGTATTAGCTGGAAGGAGAGATTGGACAATTTTGGACTGTTTTCCCTGGTGTGTGGAGGTTAAGGGGAAACCAATGTATTTAGTTTTGGAAATGTTTTATTGTGTATTTTAAATGTTTTAATGCTACGATGTTACGATCCTATTAAAATACTTCAGAATGTCAGAGGCATTCACCAACATTCTTGTGGTTTCATTGCTTTGTCATCCAGTTAAGAATAGGGGTGTGTTTTAGCAGCTGTGAGATTTAGTTTCAGCATTTCTGTGGGCACTGATGACATGTGATGCTCAATGCTATTTGTGTCACCCACCAAAATATCTCCTCAAGATAAATGTACATTCAACAGATTCGTGATTGACAAACATGGATGACTTATATCGGCCAACTATTCCATGCACCACTGAAAGTGTATTATTTTATTACTGTTTTACTTCCAAAATGTATCACATTATATACCTGCTTGACTCTGTTTTCTAGACATCTGCCTATTCTTTTAAATTACCCAAGATAGACACAAAATGCTGGAGTAATTCAACGGGACAGGCAGCATCTCTGGATAGAAGGAATGGGTGACGTTTCAGGTCGAGACACTTCCTCAGACGGATTACTGTCAGAAGGCCCCGAAATGGAAAGGAATCAAATACAGGCTCACCGAGAAGTACCGAAGTACGCGAATGTTACCGAAAGATATAGGCCTGGAACTGACGGAATGCTATCAGAACTGCTATCGAACCGACAGGATGCAGAACTGATTAGTCGGCACCCAATTGGTGATGATTTCAGGTATGTATACCGTGATAGATTAGGGGAGCAGATTAAATGCAGGTGTAACTCCTAATAGCTCATAGACTGTGGGCCGAGGTGCTTTTTTGTTTCATTTCGTGACCCACATCCCATATCTACCTGGATTTATAACATATCGTGTAAAAATATTATAGAAATCATATCTGAAACTCGTCAAGAAAAAACCTGCACATACTTTTAAAATATGGAAAAAAACTCAAAATTTCCAAATAGTAATTGTCAATTCATAGCACGTTTGACATTGAGTCGGACGTCAATTGACCAACCACGCGCTTTGTTTCAGGCTAGCTAGGCAGGGAGCACACTGGGATCATGGCGGAGACGAAGGTTCGTGCAAGAGGCTTTAACTGTCAAAACATTAATAGAAATAACCTCACATGATTATCGTACACCATAATAAACCATGACAGTATGATTACTGGGAACTTTCAGCAAGTTGTCGTCTAGTTTTTGTAAGAGAGTGAACTGCAGATTACTGTGCATGCATACGCTTGAAAGAGTTCAACTTTGAGGAAGACTCTGGATAAGAATACTTTGATTACTCAACTGTACTAAAGTAACAATGTTCTCCAAAAAGACCGGTCCAAGATGATTATTATTGTGAGATTGTAGTGTTTTCTTTCGTACATCGCATGTACTGATATAAACAAGTAAAAATGCTACGTCTGTTTGTAAACTAGCCATTCATGACATACCCACCTATGAACTCTAAACCAAAAGATTGGGAAAATAAATGATTATATACAGTCTACTTTTGCTGTTTAGTGTGCCCAAATTTGAATTGATATAAACCCGGGAGTGAGGAATACAACACATCTCATCGATTACCGTAGGGACGAGAAAGGTCAGCCTGTTCATTTCAGTTACAGGTGGTTGGATCGATTTTAATCAACAGGTTCCCGGCAATGCAGTGAGGAATGATCTCGCTGTACAGAGAGGGGGTACGCCTCACCGTGACCCCAAAACCTATTCTGAAAATTAGCAATATTTGATCCATTTGATCCAATTCTCCGAGATGGGTTGGGAGTCAGGCAGTGATTGAGGCCGCTAAGACTTAATGAACAGTGTACTTACTCAACCAGATCAAGTCCAGCGATCCTGGACACTGGTTTGTGCAAAGTACCTAAAGCAAAGTTACTTTCCTCTGGTAGACGCATGATGCTGGAGTTACTCAGCGGGACAGGCAGCATCTCTGGAGAAAAGGAACAGGTGACATTTGAGGTCGAGACCCTTCTTCACACTGAGAGGCACAGACATCTTTAGTTTCTCTCTCCCTTCACTCTCAAACTGAAGAAGGGCCTGGACCCGAAACGTCGCCTATCCAAGTACTGGATCCCTCTGCCACGCTGCCGGGACTTCAGCAGTTGCTACACCGTGTACACCAGACCACCATCAAGGATGCTGGGTGGCAGGGAGCTGGAGGACACAGGCTTATCCCGGTCTCCCTCCGCCCGCAGGAAGGTGGGGTGAATCCGCATAGACCGGGGCAGTCTAATCCGCGCAGGTTGGGACAGCAGAACGGTTAATGATCTTGAGAATCGAGAATGGGCCAATAAACCATGAAGTCCAACTTACGGGACTCAACGCGGAGGGGGAGATCTCGGGTGGACAGCCATACCCTCTGACCAGGGCGATAGCGAGGGGCAGGGTCCGGTGATGATCCATCTGTTGTCTTTACCTGGAAGTGGTGCGGAGCAGGGCAGAACGGGCCTCCTTCCAGGTCTGACGACTGGTGCACAAACTCCTGGGCAGAGGGAACCTCCTCCTCTAAGTCTGGGAACAGAGGTGGCTGATAACCAAAGAAGCAGTGGAATGGTGACAGACCGGTGGCGGAAATGGGCAGAGAATTGTGGGCATATTCGATCCATACCTGGCGGACACCAGGCAACGTAGGGTGGTCTCCAGGGCCTGGTTGGCTCTCTCTGACTGACCATTAGATTGTGGATGGAACCCAAATGGCTGGCCGAGGAGCCAACAAGGGAGGACAATAGACAATAGACAATAGGTGCAGGAGTAGGCCATTCGGCCCTTCTAGCCAGCACCGCCATTCAATGTGCTCATGGCTGATCATCCCCAATCAGTACCACGTTCCTGCCTTCTCCCCATATGCCCTGACTCCGCTATTTTTAAGAGCCCTATCTAGCTCTCTCTTGAAAGCATCCAGAGAAACTGCCTCCCTCTGAGGCAGAGAATTCCACAGACTCACAACTCTCTCTGAGAAAAAGTGTTTCCTATTCTCCGTTCATAATGGCTTACTCCTTATTCTTAAACTGTGGACCCAGGTTCTGGACTCCCCCAACATCAGGAACATGTTTCCTGCCTCTAGCGTGTCCAAGCCCTTAACAATCTTATATGTTTCAATGAGATCCCCTCTCATCCTAAACTCCAGAGTGTACAAGCCCAGCTGCTCCATTCTCTCAGCATATGACAGTCTCGCCATCACGGGAAATAACCTTGTAAACCTACGCTGCACTCCCTCAATAGCAAGAATGTCTTTCCTCAAATTAGGGGACCAAAACTGCACACAATACTCCAGGTGTGATCTCACTAGGGCTCTGTACAACTGCAGAAGGACCTCTAAAGGCCAACATGCCATTCGTTTTCTTCACTGCCTGCTGTACCTGCATGCTTACTTTCATAGACTGATGCACAAGGACCCCCAGATCCCATTGTACTTTTCCCAACTTGACGCCATTTAGATAGTAATCTGCCTTCCTGTTTTTGCTACCAAAGTGGATAACCTCACATTTATCCGCATTAAACTACATCTGCCATGCATCTGCCCACTCCCCCAATCTGTCCAAGTCACCCTGCATTCTCATAGCATCCTCCTCACAATTCACACTGTCATCCAGCTTTGTGTCATCTGCAAATTTTCTAATGTTACTTTGAATCCCTTCATCCAAATCATTGATGTATAGCTGGAGGAGAAAGTCTTCCAAAATTGGTAGGTGAAGTGTGGACCAGGAACGGCGGGGAACAGGCAGGGGATGAAGGAGACAAGAGGGAGACTGATAGGACGTCTTATTCTGTGCACAGGAAGAGCAGGCAGAGACGAAAGACCAGGTGTCGGCCTCCACGGTGGGCCACCAAAACCGCTGGCGCAGCAGGTAGAGGGTGCGGCTGACGCCAGTATGACAGGCGAGATTAGAGGAATGGGCCCACTGGAGTACTTCAGAGCGGGCGGAGGGAGACCGGGACAAATAACTTATTTGGGGGTCCAGAACCAGGATCGAGGTGATGATGCTGGGCATTGCGAACTGTGGTCTTGATCTCCCAGGTGATGGAGCCCACCAGGCAGGTGGGAGGCAGAATGGGTTCATGGGAATGGTTGCCCTGGTCGGAACTGAACTGGCGGGAGAGGGAGTCGGGCTTGACATTCTTGGACCCAGGACGGTATGACAAGGTGAAGTTAAACCAGGGGTAAAACAGGGCCACCTGGCTTGACGGGGTTTGACCTGCTTTGTCGAACGCAGGTACTCCAGGTTCTTGTGGTCCATCCAGACTTGGAATGGCTGCTCAGTGCCCTCCAACCAATGCCTCCACTCCTCCAACGCCAGATTCACTGCCAGCAGCTTTCTGCAGCTGTTTCCAGTAGTGGGAGAGTCTAGGACCACAGGGCACAGCCACAGAACAAAAGGATGTACCTTTATAGAATCATAGAGATGTACCTTTAAGGGCCTGTCCCACTTACGTGTCCTTGGCACGCAAATTACGCAACCTCGTGGTCGCGTTGAGCCGAGACGGTCGAGCGAAGGTCGGGCGCGATTACATGCGTACGCACAGCCGTCTGGAGCCAGTGACGTCATTTGAAGACGGACACAAAGCTGGAGTAACTCAGTGGGACCGGCAGCATCTCTGGAGAGAAGGAATGGGTGATGTTTCGTGTCGAGACTCTTCTTCAGTCTGGATGAAGAGGAATTTCTTTAGCCAGAGGGTGGTGAGTCTATGGAATTCACTGCCACAGACGGCTGTGGAGGCCAAGTAATTGGGTATTTTTAAAGTGGAGATTGATAGATTCTCGATTAGCAACATTGTAAAAGGTTACGAGAAGGCATGAGAATGGGGTTGAGAGGAGGAAATAAATCAGCCACGATCAAATGGCGGAGTACCCTTGATGAGCCGAATGGCCTAATTCTGCTCCTATATCTTATGATCTTATGATCAATGATCTCTAGTGCAAGCAAGAACCACAAGGCCTTAATATTTCAACATAATGGGACTTGACACATCACTGTATTCACCACAGAAAGAGGCCTTGTAACCATAAAATCATGTTGTTGCCATGGATCGTAAACACATTGTACTTTCATTTTATCTTAGTGATTACTAATCTCACAGGGACTTGACAATCTACATACACACTGTCATCACTAAGCACAGAAAGCCTTTGTTTCATGTGCTTACTGCCCATGATCAGGTATGGCTGATGGAACCATCCTTTGTGATCTTTCTCCTTGGGTGTAAACGTGAAATTATCATTTTTCATGTTTCTTTTGGTGTTTTCTTCCCATAAACCTCCTGAAGTTGGTAGAAGTTTCAGAGAATCCCAAAAAGGATCAATAGGAATGAATCTTCTACATACCTCTTCTTAATGTAAATGTAACAACTGTCTTCTGATTCAGCTGTTCCCAGAATTGATGAAGAAATTTGGACCATGACGCTATGCATTCATAAGACAATTTGCACTTTAAAGATTATTCCCCTGCACACTACAACAGAAAGTGGTGGCACTCAAAATAGGTTATTTTGACTGGCCAAATTTATAGGACTATCAGTTTCCAATTTGCTGTGCATGGTATAATCAGTATCAGTATAATCAAATGGACTCAGTTATCATCATGAAATTGTTCCTTTATATGATGTAATCAGATTTTTGTGTGAGTTTTTCCATTAGTGAGGTGTTCTGAAGAATGTATGAGAAGGAACTACAGTTGCTGATTTACACTGAAGATAGACACAAAATGCTGGAGTAACTCAGTGGGACTGGGAGCATCCCGGGAGAGAATGAATGGGTGACGTTTCAGGTCGAGACCCTTCTTCATGTCCTGAAGAATGTTATGTTGATTTATTTTATTAAATCAAAATCTTGCTTCATAGAGTTGTCATGAAACTATACTCAATGATACAAAAATATTGTGAAAATGATGGTGATGCTATCATAGACTTTGTGGTGTTTTGTTATTAAATTTAATCCTATTTGGATTTTGAAAGGAGGATAACCCATTCAATTTAAAATCTCCATTAAAAAATAATGGATTTGTTGTTAGGATTTGGTATTTGAGCTGGCACTTGTAACACTACCAGTAGTAATTTCTAGGATAATTTCAGTTTAAATGATCAGGAATTATATATTTTACTCTTTACAGTAGCCAACTGAGTCAAAGATTTGAAGGAAATCTAAGGAGGAAAGCAGAAACCCATAACCAAATCTAATCAAAACAGCCTCCACTAATGTGGCACAAAGTTGGGTGGACTCTATGCATTTTTTTACTGCATGGTTTACCTTTGTGTTTAAATGCCCATGATTATTTATTGCCCTAGAAGAAGAGAGGAAAATATATCTTCTAATTTCACAGCTTTCAGTCATAAAAGTATGAAAGGCCATGAATAAGATTCTATGTTTTCAAGTCCACCATTATGTAAACACTCACCCCCTCCACCATTGGCGCACTACAGCCACAGTTTACACTATCAACAAAATGGATGATGACAACTTATATAACCATATAACCATATAACAATTACAGCACGGAAACAGGCCATCTCGGCCCTACAAGTCCATGCCGAACACTTATTTTCCCCTAGTCCCATCTACCTGCACTCAGACCATAACCCTCCAATCCTTTCCCATCCATATACCTATCCAATTTATTTTTAAATGATAAAATCGAACCTGCCTCCACCACTTCCACTGGAAGCTCATTCCACAGAGCTACCACTCTCTGAGTAAAGAAGTTGCCCCTCATGTTACCCCTAAACTTCTGTCCCTTAATTCTGAAGTCATGTCCTCTTGTTTGAATCTTCCCTACTCTCAATGGGAAAAGCTTATCCACGTCAACTCTGTCTATCCCTCTCATCATTTTAAAGACCTCTATCAAGTCCCCCCTTAACCTTATGCTCTCCTAAGAATAAAGACCTAACCTTTCTCTGTAACTTAGTTGCTGAAACCCAGGCAACATTGCAACTTGACCAAACTCTCCCAACAGTACTTCCCAGATCCACAATCTCCACCATCTAGAAGAACAAGGGAAACATGGGCCTTGTAATGACATTATGTACCAGTTTTCCACTAAATCACAAGACATATTGACATAGAAATATATCACTGTTTCCTCAATGTAACTCAGCCAAAACCTTGTAAATAGCTACCTCACATCATGGTAGTGGGCCTTCATCAAAAGGGCTGCAGGAATCTATGAACGCAGCTCACCACCACCTTTGCACGGGTAATTTTGGATGGGCATTGAATGCTAGATCTGCTAAAGCAACCATTATAAAGCAAGTCATAAGATGTTTTATGAAGACACTCATCCATTCCTAAGCCTGAATTTTTACAATGTTCCTCGTCAGGTAACAAGGCAAGAAAGTCATAATGTGGAATGATAACTAGCTCAGTCGAATTTTCTTTGTCCTCTTCCTCAGCTAACGATACCATCCCTGGATGATGAGTGTGATGATCAAATGAGGTAGAGTTGAATGATGGGGAAAACTAGTTGTCGATTCTCAGATATTATTCCTTCCCTAGTTTAACACTCATGTTCTATTCTCCTTTATCTATTTTCTCCTGCATCCTTTGTTGAGTTTTACAAAGGAAACTGGTCCCCTCATCCATTTAAATAAAAAGTGAACGCATTAATTCAAATCTTCCCAGATATTTTCACCTGTCTTGAACATGTCTTTCTTAGCATTACCCACCCCTTTTATATTCTTGAAGAATCTCTTTAAAAGCATCCACCATGTAGAACATTGGGATACCTACGCTAAAGGAAACATATTATAAAGGCAAATATTATAATTTTATATTCAGCTGAATTATCAATATGGAAACTATGTTCGCCAATACGTGCCTATTCATGACTTGTCCTGGTGACTGACTATTTTTGTGTTTGTGAGGCACTGTCACAAATATTCAGATGAATGCACAATTAACTTGTGTGATAAACAGCTTGGTTTAATTGATGGGTTTTAAGGAGAATCATGGAGAAGGAGGGAATGGAAAGATTGCCCATCTATTGTCATAGCTGGTTGTTTTAACTGAGAATGAGTAGTTTGATTAGTCCCGATGCCCGATAAAGGTTTGGGGCCTGAAGACATTTTAATTGAATTTGTGCCCTTACCCACTTACCTGAGGGAATTGCCTCTGGCTTAATCAAGTGCTGGCGGAACCCTTTTCTTACTAATGTCCCAGCAAATTCTGGTGCATCAATGCAGAATCACTGCAGAAATACATTTAAACTGTCTCATTAATATGCAGGCGGTGGCAGGAAATGTTATTCCGTGTTTCAAATTTTTAAAAAGCGCAGTGGTGTTCAAGGTGCTGCAGCGAAAATTCAGACCCCCTCGTACTGTAACTCTTCACCCCCATCAGAGAACCTGTAACATTGCTCCTGGTAGAGTTTTAACATTTAATAATCTGACTTAACAGGCCTCAGTAATAAAAATACTGGAACAGACCGCAAGGACATTTTTTTTCGAACCAGCCTCTGTCTAGCCTTATTTAATGTGCTAATGTTAATCAGCTGGTGGGCACAAACCCATATCTCAAACTTTTAATGATCATATTTAAAGCAAACATTTTCCTTTAACAAATGGAGTTTAGCCAAAACTCATTATATTTCAATGCTTGTTTTTATCCCCCTCAAACTTTTGTAACACAGAATTAATAAACCTGCCACTGTGACTGTTCGGGTCCTTAATGACTGTCACACCAGCTATCAGTTTCTTTTGATTAACTGAATCTTATAAAAACTTTGCTTAATCCCCTGAGCGAAAATGCAGTTGTAATAATACTGAGGCTAAATTCACTGCTGCAGAACGTTTAATGCAGGAAATACTATGCAATTCATCATTTAAATCTACTGTATAATATCAAACTTTATTACTCACTTACTTCATGTAGGAGATACTTATGCATTCATTTCAAAAAAGGGCACATCAACCATAATTCAGTTTATAAACTGTGGAATAGGTTGTGAATGTCGGCATGAATATTCATTAGAATCTCTTAATCTGCCATCTATGGTGATTCATTAGAGGTATGTAAATATTATTCATTGGAATTGTTCTTAACCGACAACTATAATTTTGTCATTATCAAATTATTAATTGTTCTGTGTAATGGTGCATTATGATGTGCTTGTTAAATCACAAAATATATGATAATGGTAATGATAATGTGCTGTGGTGCATGTTTACACTATAACCTATGATGCATGGTGGGAATGGGAATCTGTTATGTTAATGAGTACATTACAGGATAGTTTTACCTTCATTATATATGAGCAATCAAATTGCCCAACACTTTGATGCATTACATATTGCTTTCATTTTCTTTCCATTTCAAAGACCACTTACTTTCACATGCCAATTAATCCTGAATCTAATTGCCGTGATTTCGGTTAATTATTGCCAGAATTAGCTGCATTCTGCATGACCTTTCAACTCCGTGACCTGGGTGGGAGATAATGATAGGCAAAGACATCCTCTCAACATGCTGCGTAATATATGAAAGATTTCCCACAGTCTGTTCAACCACTCCATAAAGTAATTTAGGAACATTTGCATTTCACAAGCAGTTTTAATCGGTGACGAGAAATTAGCAGCTTCAAATTCCTGGGTGTTTATGTCATGGATGATCTGTCCTGGGACCAGCACTCAGATGTAATCACAAAGAATAGTCTAACAAACCTCTACAGATGTAAAGTCTCCATAGATGTACAGGTTTGTAGGCACCCGCTGAGTTTCTCCAGCATTTTCGTGTACCTCAGGTTTGTAGGCTAATTGGCTTGGTAAAATTGTAAATTGTCACTGGTGTGTGTAGGCTAGTGTTAGTGTGCAGGGATTGCGGACTCAGCAGGCCGAAGGGCCTGTTTACACACTGTATCTCTAAACTAAACTAAATGTATTGCAGGAAGTATCCTGACTGGTTGCATCATGGCCTGATATGGCAAATGCAACACAGAAGATGCAAGTGGCTGCAGAGTGTGGTGGTCTCAGCCTGGTCCATCACGAACACAGCCCTCCCCACTTTCAAATTCATCTTCAGGAGGTACAGCCCCAAGAATCTGTCCAGAAGGGATCCCCACCCGACCCATTGAAAGAAGGCATACCAACTCTCTTTAAACCTCTAAGAAGATAGCTGATCCTTCTGTCTCACAGAGTCATAGAGGCCTTCGGCCCAACTTGCCCAAATGCCCAACATGTTCCAGCTACACTAGTCGCACCTGCCCGTGTTTGGCCCATATCCCTCCAAGCCTGTCCTATATGTACCTGTACAACTGTTTCTTAAACGTACAGATAGTCCCTGCCTCACCTACCTCCTCTGGCAGTTCGTTCCTTACACTCCCACCCTTTGTGTGAAAAAGTTACCTCTCTGATTCCTATTAAATCTTTGCCCCTTCACCTTAAAGCTGTGTCCTCTGGTCCTCAACTCATCTACTCTGGGCAAGAGACTATGTGCATCTACCTGATCTATTCCTCTCATGATTTTATACACGTCTATAAGATCACCCCTCATCCACCTGCTCTCCAAAGAATAGAGCCCCAGCCTACTCAACATCTCCCTATAGCCCAGATCCTCTAGTCCTGGTGACATTGTCGTATATCTTCTTTGTATCCTTTCCAGCTTGACAACATCTTTCCTATAACATGGTGCCCAGGACTGAACACAATACTCTAAATGTGGCCTCATCAATGTCTTATACAACGGCAATATGACCTCCCAATTCTATACAACTTTATACTCAGGTTGGTGTTGCAAGTAGTGGAACAAGTAAGGAAGAATTGGAGTTGGGCCAAAGAGCCTGTTTCCATGCTGTTTAACTCTATGTCTCTGGAGAACGAGGTATATATGAAGGATCAGAATGCCTTGATGAACAAGGTGTTACACTGGAGATTATTTGGAGCATTTTGAATTGTGGGAATGTACAGGTATGGATTGAGAATTGGTTGATGAACAGAAAATTGTAAGAATATATAGTTTATTGCACTAGAGTACAACAACTAATTGGGTACATTAGCGATCCCTGCTGGGGCCCCAACATGTTTACAATCTATAATCAATGATTCAGATAAACAGGGTGTGTTATATATTTACATTTACTGATGATACAAACCAGACTTGGAGTGTAAATTATGATGAGATTCCTTGTAGACTTCAAGGGAATACAGATAGGCTAAGTGAAAGGGCAAGTACAGAGCAGACAAAATTTAACAGAAAAAAATAAAATCAACCACTTTCATGGAAAAGTGGCTGATCTGTTTTATCCCCCTTATTCCTGCCTTCTTCCCCTGCATGTTCACCAAGCAAGTATGAAGGCCTTTATTGCGAGAGGATTTCAATAGAGAGTAAAAATGTCTCGGTGTGTTCCATAGGGACCTGCAATGACTGCACCTGGAATATAGAGCACTCTGAACATCTGGTCTCTGTACCTAAGGAAGGATTTACCTACAATAGAGAGAGTAGCAAAGGTTCACAAGATTAATTCCTCGGATGTCGGTATCATCTGTGGAGATTAGAAGGTGAGGTTAAGCAGATTAGACCAACATTCTCTGATGGTTAGAAGAATGAATGGTTGTCACTGAAACATACATAATGGTTGAAGAGCATGTCAGGCCCGAAGCAGAAATGATGTTTCCCCTAGCTACGGTATCCACAGGTCATATTCTCAAAATAATGGATTGTCCATTCTGGATTGAACTCATGGAAAAAAAAAATCATGAGAAAATAGTGAATCCTTGAAAATCTCCATTGTGGTGTGGTGTGGAATATCAGTCACTGAGTATATTGAAGATAATGACCAAATGTTAAAGATTAATGGAGTGTAGAATGGGGTTCGTGCAGGGAAATAGTTTTTATTGCACAAGATGGAAACAAGGAACTGTAGATGCTAGTTTACAATAAAGGACACAAAGTGCTGGAGTAACTCAACCTAACGGGTCAGGCAGCATCTCTGGAGAACATGGCCAGAAGTTTTGGCAGGAGTCTGATAAAGGGTCCCTACCCAAACACCACCTATCCATGTTCTAAAGATGTAGCTTGATCTGCTGAGTTTCTCCAGCACATTGTGTCTTTTTTTTAATTGCAAGAGCTTTTGAGTACTAGTTGAGATGCCCTGCTGAGATTACTTCAGAAATATTGTGTACATGTGCGCTTCATAGTAAGTTCATAAGTTCTAGGAGCAGAATTAGACTATTCGGCCCATCAAATCAACACCTCCATTCAATCATGGCTGATCTATCTTTCCCACTCAACCTCATTCTCCTGCCTTCTTCTCATAACCCCTGACACCCGCACTAATCAAGAATCTGTCAATCTTCGACTTAAAAATATCTGTTTACTTGTCCTCCACAGCCATTTGTGGTCTCCCGACCTAAGGAAGGACAGATTTTGGGGCATTTAGGGAATCAAGGGAAATAAGGTTAGTGCAAGAAAATAGAGCACAGCCATGAGTTTATTAGAAAAATGCATGGGGGGCAGCACACCGTTCTCCCATTTGTATTTCTTATGTTCCTGTGTTCTCTAGTTCTTTGTAATTTCCACAGTACTTTCTGATAACCTGTCATCTTTCATTTTTTTTACAGCAAAGCCTGCCCAACCTTTCCTGGTGAATGGAATCGTTTTATTCTTATATCATTAGAGTGTTTTTCCTGCATCTCCTCCAGCATTCCTATAAACTTGCTGACTCCGCTTCCAGACAGTCCATGGACAATAAATACCAGCTTGCAGACAACGCGTTTTCCACACAATAAGTTTCAAAAGAAAACAGATGAAGCTCCATTCAGGGGGCAGTCAATTACCTCAATGGTGTGAGTATTTCCTGCTGTTTCATAACAGCCTAGTGAGTGACGGAACGGAGGAACAGGAACATCTTAAACTAAGCCTATAAGAAACAATTGTTCAGTCCAGCTGGAATATGGTATTGATTGATTGATTGATTGATTACTTTATTAATCCCCTTATTCAGGGGAAATTCTGATGTCCTTGCAGCACACTAATAAAAATACAACACAGTATTATTAAAGAAATTCAACACCAAAACATCCCCCCACAATGATTCCCACTGTGGGGGAAGGCACAAAGTCCAGTCCCCATCCTCTTGTCCACCCATCCTATTCCAACCACACACTTTAAGAAAACTGGGAAGAAATCACAAAAGAGATTCCCCAGGATGGATCAATGGATGGAATGTCATAGTTCTGTGCACACATGGAGAAGGTGGTGATGTTCATCTTTGAGCACAGAAGGTTAATGGAGATTTGATAAAGGTGTTACTAACAAAGGGTTTGGAGTGAATAAGTCAAAATTAATACTGTAGATATACTTGGTGTGAGGACGCCGATTTAAGGTGACCGATTAAAAATCCAGAAGCAACACAATGATTGACACAAAACGCTGTAGTAACTCAGTGGGACAGGCGGCATCTCCAGAGTTACACCAGCATTTTGTGTCTATCTTTGGTTTAAAACAACATCTGCAGTTCCTTCCCACACATTTCGCCAGCAACATGAAGAATTTTCTTTCCACAATGATCAGCCTAAAAGGGCGGATATTGCAAATGGGTTAGTAGCTGCAAAATGAATTAGTAGCTGCAAATTGAATAACACTTTAAAAGAGAAAATATTGCAACAATATAACAAAAGAGCAGGAAATGTGACTGAATGGAATGCTATTCGATAGACCCAACGCAGATTCTAGGGCTGAGTTGTCTCCTCTTGTCCTGTAAATTATGAGATACACAGACCAATATCGTTGGCTCTAAATTACAACAGAAAATACTGAAAGTATTCAACAGGCCAGGGAGCAGCTTTGCAGAGAAATTGAATTAATGTTTCAAGTCAAAGATTTCTCATCATCATGTTTCTGGGTTAGGTATATAAAACCTTAACAAACTGCTGTTGTAATAAACATAAAAAAGAAGGAAACTAAAAATTATACAGAGCAAGGATAATCGTTTCAAAAGGGAAAATATATTTAATTAAAATTATCTAATAAATAAAATACAGACAGGGCTACTCATCCATTCAAAATTATTGCCTAAATTGTCCAAAAAGTGACAATTGAGAATATTTAATACTAACTCAGTTTGGAGATACAATGGTTGGCGAAATGGGTAGCTGATAGTTGACAATCAAGTGGGATGTGGTTTTCTGAAACACCCCTTCATCACCAAGACCCATCTGATGCAATTTTTCAGCAAGTATATTAACTCGCTGAGACGAAGAGCCTGTTTCTACACTATATCTCTAAACAGTGAGCCCACTTATTTCCAATAAAATGTTGCTTAAATAAGCAACATAATGGTGCACATCAGTTGTAATTCACTTTGCAATTTTCAGGGACAAATAACCTAAAAGATGATGCCTGTTTCCCCCTCCTGTATTACCTGCTCTTGCTGCCAATTGACTGACTGGCTGACCTCCCTCCCTCCCTTCTACAACCTACATTATTGAGAAAGGACACCAAAATGCTGCAGTAACTCAGTGGATCAGGCAGCATCTCTGGAGAGAATGAATAGGCAACTCACCCATTGACATTTATATGTGGTATGAACCAAAAACTTCACGCAATGTTGCAATTATAATAGCAATCCTCTTTGCATCAGGTTCTTTCAGCACCAATTTGATAACATTGATAAGTTGATTATTCTAAATAGATCTATGTAAATGAGATATTTGGAAATAGGTAGTGACCACTCCTTTATTTACATCAAATATTTCAGTAGAGACCTAGACAAATTGTTGTTGACATTTGTGGATGTTAACAAAATGAAATGTATAATTCATTATTTTGGGTTATAGAGATTGATAAATGGGCGATTAGCGTAAAAAGTGCCGAAGAGATAATGTGATGCAACTTAGCAAACAAAACATAGTCATTCTATTCTGAAGTGACATAGCCTCAGTATTAAGGTAAATCAGAAGGATCTAGGGTTTCATATTTGCAAAAGGTGTAACTCAAATATCAAAGAGCTGCGGAAAGAATCTAATCAAATTTGAAGCTGAAACAGAAAGTGTTGTTAGAAGAGCCACGAGATAACGATCAGCCTATGTAAAACATTAATACCATCCTAGTTTGAGGAGTGTGCATGGTACTGGGCTCCCGGTTATTAAAACAATATTGAAGCATTACTGTGGATATAAATAAAAATGGTATACCCACTCTAAAGCTTCAATATTGGTTCAATAATGGGGAGCCAAATACCTTGCACAATAGCCACTTTAGAGTGGGTATAATGAAAATTATACCATAAATACTGCCTGGTATGAAGGAATATGAATGCAAGCAAAATAAATGTAATAATTAGTTCTGTTTTCATTGGAGCAACAGGGACTTTGGCAAGTTTTGATAGAAATGTTATGAATGCAGTTTGGATGTAAACTGCTTGGCTAAGATGAGAAATTGCGGATGTACTGGAGTTGCTCAGCAGGTCAGGCAGCATCTCAGCAGAACATGGATTGGCCTTAGATAGACACAAAATGCTGTAGTAACTCAGCGGGACAGGCAGCATCTCTGGAGAGGAGTGGGTGACGTTTTGGGTCGAGACCCCTCTTCAGACAGTCGGGGGAGGGGGAGATACAAAGATAAGGAAGTGTAAGGTGTGAGAACATGACATCAAAGGGGGTGGAGATCAAGGAAAATGTAAGATTCGATCATTGTTAGCTGGGAGAAGGTAACAACAAAGCAGAGATAAAATGTAATCAGGGACAGTCAGATTGGTCGGAGAACTGGGAAGGAGGTGGGATGGAAAGTGAGCGAAAGCAAGGGTTACTTGGGTTATAAGGGTGTCCCCTTGAGTTACTCCAGCATTTTGTGTCAATCTTTGGTTTAAATCAGCATCTGTGGTTCCTTCCTACACATATGGATTGGCCTATCCATGTTCCTCTGAGATGCTGCCTGACCCACAGAGTTATTCCAGCACTCTGCATCTTCTTTTGTAAACAAGCATCGGCAGTTCCTTGTTTCTAACAAAATTTCATACTAGTGTTATGAGACTGCAGGTTTCACTTCCAGTTTTTGAGATTAAAGTTGAAGAGAATGGGCAAACTGTATCTTTGGTCAGTAGAAATAAAGTTGTGACTGAGTATAATCTCATCTGAACACATTGGGACCTATCAAAGTCGAAGGAGCAAAGTGTTCGAGGGCGAGTATAATCTAAACCTAAACCCAAGCTGCTTAAAATTTCCATTGATACATAAGAAACTTGAGGTGCTGGAATCTAGAGCGTGTGTGAATGTGTGTGAGTGATTGGTGGTGGTCGGAGGGGCCGTAGGCGCAGATTGGCAGCCACGCTTCCGTCAGTCTGCCCCAGGGCAGCTGTGGCTACAGAAGTAGCTTACCACCACCGAGTGTGACTGAGGAGTGAATGAATAATGGGATGTAAAGCGCCTTGAGTATTAGAAAGGCGCTATATAAATCCCATCCATTATTATTATTATTATTATTAGAGCAAAGCATAAAGTGCTGGAGGAACTCAGCGAATCAGGCACCATCTGGGGAGGGAATAGACCAGTGATGTTTCAGGTCAGGGCCAATATGAAGAAGGGTCCTGACCTGAAATATTGCTTGTCTATTCCCTCCGCAGACATTGCCTGACCCATAGAGTTCATCTGGCACTTTGTGCTTTGGCTAGAATTACCATTATTCACCCTACAGAGTATGATTGAGGATCGACACAAAATGAAGGAGTAACTCAGTGGGACAGGCAGAATCTCTGGAGTGAAGGAATGGGTGACGTTTTGGGTCGAGACACTTCTTCATTTCCTTCCTACCCATTTTGTATGATTGGGGGATACAGGGGTGGACAAAGATAAGGCTGATAAAAGATTATGGGTAGACAAAAATGCTGGAGAAACTCAGCGGGTGAGGCATCATCTATGGAGCGAAGGAAATAGGCAACGTTTCGGGTCGAAACCCTTCTTTAGATAGGTTTCTTCAGTCTGAAGAAGGGTTTTCGATCCAAAATGTTGCCTATTTCCTTCATCTATAGATGCTGCTTCACCCGCTGAGTTTCTCCAGCATTTTTTGTCTACCTTCAATTTTCCAGCATCTGCAGTTCCTTCTTAAACAAAAGATTATGGGTACATGGTTTTCCTGTCAACAAATACTGATTGTGGTAAAATAGCCCATTTCCAGCTTGCAGCTGTTATAAAGTCATCTGTTAACGTAGCAAGGTGGATTTTGTAAAAAAAAAAAACATGCTGCACAATCTCTTGGTAGCTTTTTCACAAAACTAAATCCTGCATTTGCTTTGAAAAACCTTACCATGATTATTAAATACTATTAAATTCCAGTGTATCTCTAAAGTTCTCTTCTCAGGTAAATAGTAATAGTAATAATCACTCACAAATTCTGCCTGCCTTGAAAAGTTTAATTGATTAATCTACTAATAATCCATTACTGGGTACAGCTATCTGCTGATCCAAAGGGCTCCAATTGAACCGTGCCATAAAGCTTTTATGAAAGCTCAGATTACATGGGAGGTAGTATTTTTATTTCTAATACATGATTTTACATGAATTTTACTCTTTGGGGGCACATAAATGACCCTTTTTAACCAAACCTGAAGTGTTTAGTCATGCTCTGATTTTCCCAGCAGAACAGGACATTGTGCAAGTAACGATGTTGCTTAATAGTCAGAGCATGCATAGGGTAACCATGACCCAGTGGCTTACTTAAAACCCCAGCCTAGCACAACCACAATAGTATTTAATTTGTAATTGGTGCTTATTAGAATTCAGCACTGAATTAGACACGTTGTCAGTGGGTGACCTTTCTCCGGTGATACTTTTATTTTGCATGATTGTTGGGGTCTTGTAACAAATGCCTGACACCATTTAATGATAAAATTACCCATCTCTGATATGCAAATTTTACAGCACAGCAATTAAGCAGTTTAGAATTTTATGACAGTGTTTGCGCTTTGCACAACAAAAAGACGGCCAATAAACCTCTTTGATGGATGAAAGGGTCCCCAAAGGGAATAGACCATGTAAATTTCTGGTGACAATTCATTATGGTTTAGGTGTTGCGGTTATTGGTTGTTAATCTGTCTTCCTCCCAGGTTAACTCCCTTTGCCTCTGTTTCTCCCAGTGAAAGTGACATGTTCTCGGCATGGTGGGGGTATGGGCATCAGAGTGCAGATGGGAAAGCAGGGGTATTGCAATCTGCTTTATTCAGAGAGGTGGCAGAGGGGGGTGAATGTGGAACGTACGGCAAGATAGTGTGTCAGCGGGGAGCAGGACTGGGGCCCATATGCCTCCGTTCTTCTTCCTTCTGTCACTAGGTACACAGTCTGACCTTTTCTGTCAGGGCACAGGGAAGGAGATGGGCATGTGCTTGTTTCCATTTACTACAGCAACAGATTTACACAAGCTGCCTATCCATATTTTCTGATTAACGCTTGTCCATTTCCCAATGCTTTCTGCTGTAATAAGTTATGTTCCTACAGCACATTAGGGAGATACATTGTTTATTGCCGCCTGATTATCTCCAGTACAACAGGAAAGATAATACATTTTATAACATTTAAGCAGAAAAAAAGTGCATTTAAGTGGTGGAAAAATATTTTTAAAGCAGTTAACTAAGACAATGTTCAGCTGTCAGTGAAAGAAAAATACAATTAAAGGTGAAAAAAATCTTAAAGTAATGCTAGAAAACTATTAGCATATATTGCCTTCAGAAAGGAAACATTAAATACCAATGTGGCTCAAATGTTCAAAGCGGTTTTAAATCCTTCAACACTTTATGACTTGATTATAACAATCTATTTTCAGCCTCTAGCTGATTTTGTCAAAAAATGTAAACCCTTTACCACGTTGTATAATGTCACAATAACATTTCATAGAAACCTATTTCCAACACAGCACAGTAATGGAGTATCATTTTTCTTGTTATTACACAGCTATAGAATAAGCTTAATTCACAATGCTGTTGGCATCTTGTTTGTCCACATTGTGCAGAAGGCATCCAAAGAATCATTCACACTTCAGTGAATTATTTTGCAATAAACATTGTTTGATGCTTTCTCATTAATGTATAACCTTTCTAAAATGCCTGCTGTGAAAAATAATTATTTTTATATGGTGCACTAAAATTGCCAAGACACAGTCAACTAAGAGCAATGTGTTGGTAGATGGGATTGGCATGAACATGGTGAGCTGAAGGGCCTGATTTGGTGCTGCATGACCATGATTCTCTTATGCTCTGTCTCCTAATGTTGTTAAAGGCACTGGTTTAAGCAGGTACTTGTTTGTATTAATGGTGGCCCATTGAAATGTGCTAAACTTGACAGCTCTGCAATACACCTATGTTTGTTTAGTTTTAGTTTTAGAGACAGGCCCTTCAGCCCACTGAGTCGTAGCCGACCAGCGATCCCAGCACATTAACGCTATCCTACACACACTTGGGACATTTTTACACATGCACCAAGCCAATTAGCCTACATACCTGTACATCTTTGGAGTGTGGGAGGAAACCGAAGATCTTGGAGAAAACCCATGTGGTTACGGGGAGAACATACAAACTCCGTACAGTCAGCACCCGTAGTCGGGATCGAACCTGGGTATTCGGCGCTGCAAGCGCTGTAAGGCAACAGCTCTACTGCTGCGCCACCATGCCGCTGTCTGTGTATGGCTTCCAGAGAGTAAACTGGAAAAAGCCACTGACCTGGTTGGAGTCACTGGCAACCTCCTCAGGAACTGCACGGACCAGCTGACAGGAGTATTGGCCTTTCTGTCCTGGGCCTCCTCCATAGTCAGAGTGAGACCCAGTGCAAATTGGAGGAACAGCATCTCATATTTTGCTTGGGCAGCTTACACCTCCGTGGTATGAATATTGACCTCTAATTTCAAGTAACCCTTGCTTTCCCTCTCTCTCCATCCCTTCCCCTCCCAGTTCACCGACCAGTTTGACTGTCCCTCTGATTACATGGTTTGCGTTGTCGTCAACTTCTCTTAGCTAACAATGGTTTATTCTACATTTTCCTTGATCTGCATCCCTTTTGATCTAATGCACGTCCTTATCTCTGTAACTCCCTCTCCGCTGCTCAGTCTGAAGAAAGGCCTTGACTCAAAACGTCATCCATTCCTTCTATCCAGAGATGCTGCCTGAACCGCTGTGTTACTCCAGTATTTTGTATCTATCTTAGGAGTATTTGCAGACATCTTTATCCTCAGCTGATGCTATTCTGGGGTTCCCACCTACTGTAAGAAGACAATTATCACCTGGTGCCAATGAATAATAAGCTAGTGTGCCTCAATGACCTACGCCCAGTGGCTCTGACAACATCATCATCAAAATACTTCAAGAGGCTGATTATTTTGCACATCAACTCCCAGACAAGTTTGATACTTGGCAACGCATGCATACCATTCACCATCTCCTTGGCTCTACACTCTTTGCTGGAACATCTGGATGATAAGATATACAGTTTTGCCTTCAACATCATAATTCCAACCAAAGTCATCTCCAAACTCTTGGTCCTGGGACCATGCTGTCCCAAGATTCCTCTTTTTTTTCGCAGCACGTTGCAACTGCAAAGGATTCCAATAGCTTTGTCATATATGATTTACCTTACACAATATTGACTTAGCTTAATTGACAGATCCCTCCCCCATCCTAGTTTTCCAAGTCGCTCCCAATCCTAGTTCTCCGACTAGTTTCATTGTCCTCCTGATTAAATATTACTGATTGTATGCCTCGTTGTCAACTTCCCCTCAGCTAACAATGTACCATTCTACATTTCCTTGATCAACATCCCCTTTTGATCTGTGTTTTCACACCTTACCCTTCCATATCTCTATGTCTCCCTCTCCCCTGACTCTCAGGCTGAAGAAGGGTCTTGACCTGAAATGCCACCCGCTCCTTCTCTCCAGAGATGCTTCCTGTCCCGTTGAGTTACTTCAGCATTTTGTGTCTATCTTCACAAAAATGACAACATTAACAGCTTAATTACCTAGAAATGTTCTAAGTACTCTGCCCTAACACCTTTAATCGTAGCTTTATAACATTTCTCGATGACAGAGTTTCCATAGTTTTTGGCTGTCAGTCTCGTATTTTAAAGAAAGGAATCATATTGCGATTTTTCCAATCTCATGGAATTTTACATGAACATGGGGAATTTCAGAAAATCATAACCATCTTTTTCACCAGTCACTTCTTTTAAGTAAAAGTGTAATTGCATATCATTGGTTACAAAGGGAGATAATTATATCACTCCATAAAACCTCAAATGAGACCCTGGAGAATACATTTGATGCACATTGAAAACAGCCTAGGCGTATATTTGATAACCATTATGAGTTTGTTTCATGCGACCAGGATAGGAAGAATCTTATGATACTTTATTAACAGTGGGCTGATAATTACAGGCTGCGGTTTTAAAGAATCACTCATTGTGGATCCTATGAGTTGTGGAATCCTGGAATCGACCCTGAGGAAACAACTATTGTATGAAAGAGAACTTGATAAAAGTACATGAAAGTTATGGAGATATCCAAAGCCAAGAGAGAGTCAAGAAGGAAGCCACAAGTGTTTTATAGTCATATGTCCCAGATAGAACAATGACATTCTTCTTTGCAGCACCATAAAAGAATATGTAAACATAGTACACTGCAAACAATATAGTAACCGAGAAAAAAAAGTTCAGTGTGTGCACACACACACACACACACACACACACACACACACACACACACACACACACACACACACACACACACACACACACTCACACACACACACACACACACACACACACACTCACACTCACACGCACACACACACACACGCACACACACACACACCCACACACACACACACACACACACACACACACACACATACACACACACACACACACACTCACACACACACACACACACGCACATACACACACACACACACACACACACACACACACACACATACACGCACGCACGCACGCACGCACACACACACACGCATCTATCTATCTATATTATACGAAAGTCTCGTCTTGTTTGGACATCTGTCTGTCTGCGTGCGAGCTAGTGATCTCAAGGAACTATGCCAAAACGGAACACAATAGCGCAACAATTTTTTAAGAACCTTACTCAGCTTTTTCCCGTCATCGTTCTTACAAGTTTCCTTCAGATTTGATGTTATATTTCACAAGTTATTGATATTTAAAGTTTTTAAAAAGCCAACTTTGAAAATAATAACTGCCATTGAGAGGAAGATTCTTCCACCAGCTTCCAGTGATGATGTCACAATGGCATCTCACAGTCGTTTAAACACAATGGGATCTCAGGCACACGCTACAGTGGACATTCCAAAAACCGAAAATGACATCACAATGTGAACTCTGCTGCTGATACACAAGCTACAGTATGTGAGTGTTTTTACATGATTGTAAAGAGAGGGACGTAGTGGGGGAGGTTTTAAAGTTTTAAAGTGACATTTAAAAGTTGGATTTCTTCAAATCTGCACTGGCAGTTAGGCAGTTATGATGTCACAATGATCTACCAGCTACAAGCAAATGTCCTTCAGGTAGAGAATCTGCCAGCCTAACCCAGCACAGCAAAGTTTAATGATTAGATTTGGATAATAAAAGATGGCCTTGTTGGTGGCACCTACATCATATTAAATCTTAGTGCAATTGCATTTTTTTTTAAAGTTTAAAATGACCTGCACAGTTGGGGGCTATGGGTGAGTGGTGGAATATGGCAGTGGGAGAATGGGTTTCGTTGGGGGAACGGGTGAGTGGTGGAATCTTCTGTTGGGGAACGGGTTGCATTGGGGGTCAAGGCATGCCATGTGACTGGGTCCCAAGGGGTGAGTGGTAGAATCTTACGTTGGGGAATAGCTTGCATTGGGGGATCAGCCGTCCCGTGGGGCCTATGTGTGAGTGGTGGAATATTGCGTTGGGGGATGGGGCCCAACGGATCCTACTTTGTCTAGTATACTATTAAAAGTCTCATCTTGTTTGCCTGTCTGCCTGTGAGATCAAGGAACTAAGCTAAAACGGTAATCAATAGCACACGATTTTTTGCAGAATCTTACTCAGCTTTTTCCCGTGGTCGTCACTATCGTTTCTTCACATATGATGTTATATTTCACGTTATTGATATTTAAAATTTTACAAAAGCCAAGTTTGAAAATAATAACTGCCTGTGAGTGGGAGACGTTTCTAGCAGCTTCCAGTGATGATGTCATAAAGGCATCTCACATTCATCCAATCACAATGGGATCTCATTTACACAAGCTGCCATGAAGATTCCGAAAACCGAAAATGACATCACCATGTGATCTTTGCTGCCAATACAGAAGCTATGAGAGTTGACGGAGTGGGGGATGGGAGGAGAAGAAATGTTATTTAAACATTGTGGGGGAGTGCGAAAGAGAATAGACAATAGACAATAGGTGCAGGAGTAGGCCATTCGGCCCTTCGAGCCAGCAACGCCATTCAATGTGATCATGGCTGATCATCGCCAATCAGTACCCCGTTCCTGCCTTCTCCCCATATCCCCTGACTCCACTATCTTTAAGAGCCGTATCTAGCTCTCTCATGAAAGTATCCAGAGAACCGGCCTCCACCGCCCTCTGAGGCAGAGAATTCCACAGAGAGGAGATGTGATGGGTAGGGAAAATGAGAGGGATAGAGAGGTGCCAGAGAGACAATGGGATCAGCAGCTTCAAGGGGAGTAAGGAGAGAGTGAGATTTTTGCCCCCCCCCAGTCACATGGGAGCGACAACGCCGACCCAAAAGTCGAGTCCATTCATTGGCTCCGGGAAACGCTGACTGCCCCCCCCAACCACATTTTAAAAATGTTGAGAATCTCTCTCCTGTCAATCACGCCATGAAGGCCATGCCCCTTCTGGTGGGAGGGGGGAGGGATTATAAAACTCAGAAGCGTGGGTGTGGCTCAGTCTCTGCAAGATGGGGGAGGAAGAGGTCACGACTGTCTGAGCATTGAATCAACTGAACACACTGAATGTCTACTGAACTGTGAGTGTGGTTTTTATGTGGTGTTTTGTGTGGTTTTATGGTGGTTTCACCCTGCTTGAAATGGTATGAAACTGCATTTGAATGTGGTGGGCTTGCACCTTGCTTGAAGTGGTAGGAAACTGCACTTGAATTTGGTGGCCTTACACCCTGCTTGAAGTGGTATGAAACTGCACTTGAAATTGGTGGACTTGCACCCTGCATGGTATGAAACTGCACTTGAATTTGGTGGCCTTGCACCCTGCATGAAGTGGTATGAAACTACACTTGAATTTGGTGGCCTTGCACCCTGCTTGAAGTGGTAGAAAAATGCACCTGAATTAGGTGGCCTTGCACCTTGCTTGAAGTGGTATGAAACTGCACTTGAATTCGGTGGCCTTGCACCCTGCTTGAAAGAGTAGGAAACTGCATTTGAATTTGGTGGCCTTGCACCCTGCTTGAAATGGAATTTCAAGGAATTGCCATGAGTCAACTGCCAGCCCACCAGCCATGAGTGAGCTGCCAGCACATCAGGCTTGAGTGACTGAGCTGCCACCCCAAGAATCCATTTGGCCCACAATGTCCATACTAGCCCTCTGGAAACCAGTCCCTTCAGCCCACAACAACCATACTAGCGCTCCAGAAAGCCACCCCCCCCCCCCTCCCCGGCCACCAATATTCTAATTGGTAGAGAGGTGGAATATTGCGTTGGGGGACCAGCCCTCCCGTGTGAACATGGGACCCAACGGGTCGCACTTAGTCTAGTATTATATTAAATTCTTATGGTAAATGCTCTCTGAAGATGCTGAATCCAAATAATGATGTGGGTTTCAGCACAGTTGAAGAAAAATATGTCTATACTTGGAAATAATTCAACAGAAACAAAACAGTGGATGGGACTGATAAAGGTACACCATGCCAAAATCACAAATACTGTTTCAATGCAAGGAATTACTTCAGTTATGCAACTCACAAGTCAAGTCAAGTTTATTCGTCACATACACATACAAGAAGTGCAGTGAAATGAAAAAAGTGAACACATAGATACCTTTCATGGAACAGAAAAACAAGAAGATATTTGTCATTGTTGTGTGTGTGTGTGTGTGTGTGAGTGAGAGAGAGAAAGCAGACAGTTCAGACAGCTGATTATTGATATATTTTTTGAGAATTAGATTTATTAGAAAACACCCGCCCATCGGCAATCTTTAGTCTTTGGAGTTACAGCACAGAAACAAGCTCTTTCGGCCCATCTAAACCATGCCGACCTGCGAACACCCAATACTGGTGTAATACCCAATACTTGCACTATCCTACACACTAGGGACAATTTACAATTTTACCCTAGCCAATTAATCCTAGAACCTGTACATCTTTGGAGTGTGGGAGGAATCTGGAGCACCCTGGGAAGACACGCACAGTCACAGCGAGAACGTACAAATTCTGTACAGACAGCACCCGTAGTCAGGATCGAACCCGGGTAAGGCAACAACTTTACCACTGCACCACTGTGCCGCCCAATCATTCACAAATTCAAAGGGCTTATTTCGGGGCTGACTCCTCTGAGGTACTGATTATAGATAATGGGCTTTGTTGCCAATGATATAATACCCGTCCCTACATCTCCTCCCTAACATCCATCCAGGAACCCCGGCAGCCCTTCCAAGCACGACAGAGGTTCACACGCACCTCCTCTAATCGATTGCATTCAGTGTTCCTGATGTGGCCTCCCTCCTTTAAATTGGCAAGACCAAGCGTAGACCAGATGCACAGTTTTGCAGAACACTTGGGCTATGTAGCTTAGTCTTGCTGGATATCCTGGTTGCACTCAGGATCACTCGGGATGCTGAGAGCATCATAGATAGCTGTTTTAGTGGGGTGGTCCAGGAGAAAGCAGCTCAATGACCACGAGGAGGGAGAAGACAGAGAGTGCAAGAATTCCCTGTGACCTCTCACCTGAAAAAAATAAACGGTCAACTCGCATTTCACGCGAGAATTGAGTGCTTGAAAAGCAGCACATAATTCAAAAACGCGCAAGTTAAACATATACGTGACTAACACTGCCAGTAGTAAATTTGAGCGCATTATTCCAAAAATAGGAGCGTGTAAATCAAGCTTTGGTATTAAAGGAACAAGTGCATTATTTCAAAAATACATAAATCAAACGGGTGTAAAATGCGAGGTGCCTGTAGAACATTTTGAATACTTGGGATGGATGATGCTCAGGAGAAAACAGCAACAGCCTGGTCTGCAGCACCAAGGCTAGAGAGGTAATGTGAAGTCAGACAAGTCTATAGTGATAGGAGTCTTGATAGTTATCAGGACAGACAGGATGATGCGTAGCCCTCATGGTGCCTGAGCCTAGCATGTCTCAGAGTGGCTGCAGACCAATCTCAAGGGAGAGGGTGAGCAGCTAGAAGTTGTTGTGGACATTGGCACAATTGACATAGTTGCCATGCTACGTTCGATCTGAAATAGGTAGGAAAAGGGCTGAGGTCCTGCAGAGTGAATATAGGGGGTGAGGCAAAAGCTTAAAGAGCAGAACTTCGAGGGTAGTAATCTCTGCATTACTCCCAGTGCCATGGTGGGAGTTGATTTAGCAAGAGAATAGGGCAGAAAAATATGGGGTTGAAGAGTTAGTGCAGGGGGAAGGGATTCAGATTTTTGGACCATAGGGATCTCTCCTGGGGCAGAGATGAGCTGAATAAGAAGGACATGTTGCACCTGAATTGGAGGGAGAGCAATATTGAGGAGGGCAGATTGGTGAGTGCTACTAGAGAGGAATTAAACTAGAAAGGCAGGAGATGAGACCCAAATCTGCAGTGTGGCCGTTGAGAAGTTGGTAACTGAGGCAGAGTTCAAAAACAACAAACAGTAATTTTAGGTATTGCTCCCCAGGTTGTTAAAGCTGGTGTTATTCATCAAGCTATTTGCTATTTAATGTGTTATGTAAAAAGTAGTTGACAAAATGTTCTAAGACTTGTGACTAGACAAATGTCGCAGAAACTGCAACATAGAATCTCCATTTTGGCACTTACACTTGCGCAGTACTGATGGGCTGCGTGCATCATGATCTGCCTACATTGCTGTTCTTTTGTTTAGTTTATTTTAGTTTAGTTTATTGTCACGTACTGAGGTACAGCGAAAAGCTATTCAGTCAACAGGAAGACTATACATGATTACAATCTAACTGTCCACAGTGTACAGATACAGGATGAAAGGAATAACATATTGTACAATATAAAGTCCAGTAAAATCCAATTAAAGATAGTCTGCGATTCTCCTATGAGGTAGGTGGTACCTCAGGATCACTCTTCAGTTGTTCATGGGCCTGATGACAGCTGGGAAGAAACTGTCCCTGAATCTGGAGGTGTGTGTTTTCATACTTCTGTTTGTCTGGCCTGATGGGAGAGGGGAGAAGAAGAAGTGAATGGGGTGAGACTTGTCCTTGATAATGCTAGTCCAATAGATGGAATCAATGGAAGGGAGGTTGGTTTGTGTGATGGTTTGGGCTACGTCCACAATTCTCTGCAATTTCTTGTGATCTTAGATGGAGCTGTTCCCAAATCATGCTGCGATGCACCCCGAACCATGCTGTGATGTTACCATATTCATTTTCAAAGATCTATCAAGATGTAATTTTAATGAGAGTGTAACTTCTCTTAGTTTAGTTTAGTTTAGTTTGATTTATTATTGTCACGTTTACCGAGGTACAGTGAAAAGCTTTTATTTACATGCCATCCAGTCAGAGAAAAGACTATACATGAGTACGATCCAGCCGTCCATTGTGGATTTGACCTCCTGCATGGATAAAGGTTAAAATACCATGCCATTTGTAGTAAAACAAAGATCAAACAGACAAGACAATGACATCTTTAACATCTGTTCTGCTAAAAAAAAATTGCTTGTTTATTTCAATAATCATTTTTTCAGATATGGTAAACAGATAGAGACCGCCTGAAAATAATATCAAGTACAGCAGTGTTTTTTATTTGTCAAGCAGCATCTGAAAATGAAATGGGTTAATGTATGTGATGTGACCATGCACGCAAGCTCTCATTCAAAACATTAGTCTCTCCACTCTCAGATTCCGGTTTACTTACCCTGTACTTCTGACATTTGTCATTTGTCAGTTTAGTCGGCTGTTTCTCTCCACGTTTTTTGAGGGTTGAACTCACAGTAAATCTTTGGCCGTGGCAATGAACAGCAGGGGGTGCCACAGTTTATTAATTTGATTTTGCTAAATGCAAGCCTCTTCCCTGCTGCCATTGCCTTGTGCCCTGGTTGCAGCAGGATGGAAAAGCCATTGTGTTCATTTAAAGGATTTCATGCACCATATGTTACTGGTAGAAAAATGACATCAATTGCACAAACAAGTTTCCAATGTGTATTCTAATTATACCATTATTTAAATGTGTTTATGTAATGAGGTAATAACTATAATTTATAGCACATATAAAATAAATCCCCATTGAAATGGTGGATGTTTAATCCAGTAGTTTAGTTGGTATTGCCATTAGTGTTTTTAACTTGTTAAAGAACAGTAAAAGGGAATCTGTGTTCTGATACTCATACTATAACCCACTTGGAGTTTGCCGGTAAACAGAAAACAGTAAATTCATTGCAATGTGGAGTGGACGCAAATATTCTATAATTACCAAATAATTATATTTATGTTTCTTTGCTGGCAAACAACCTTGCCTAGGTATTAATTTGAGTGAAGTTCAAACTCTGAGTTTAATGCTTTTCGATCCCAACGTATAGTGAGATTTTTGCTTAATGGAAGCCTTCAGCAACAGAACCATCTCCTCACAGTTTACGTTTTGTTGATTAAGGGCTCCCTGGCTGTATTAAGCCAATACCAACTGTATGTGGAATAAGTGGGTTGCACAAGCTCTCTCTGCCTGTCACAGGCTGGCCATTAGTATGGAAATGAGGCATGAGTATGACAGGTGGCCTTACAACCAACACAATTAACTTTGCCCATTAACTGAAAACAGACAAAACAGATGCAGCACCAAGAAAATAACAGCAGAAACAGGATCGAGGAATTCAAACTACATTGGCTGCTAATCAAAGTGTAGCTTAATTTAAGGAGAGGAATTATCTAAAATTTTGCAACCATCTACCACTTTTTAATTAATCTATCTTGTAACATGTTTGGCCGAAATCTTTCCCAACTCTGTGGAAAGGTGCACATGGCTCTAATGACTGTGTTCTTATTGGGCTGACCTTTTACACTACCTCCTCTTCTGATAGTGTTGTTTCACCTGACTGCCTAATGGCACCCCTACCACAAGTAGCATTTAAAAGAGATGCAATGCTATGTTAAGGTCAATTGGATCCATCTCCGGAGAGAGCGGAGAGACATTGTGGAGGTCGACGCTGCTTCATTAGTAATAATCACTGAGCAGTGGCTAAACTATTAACTTTGAATTGTAAAATAAGTGGATGAAAATGATTGTCAGTATGATAGGAGGTTATATTCTTCCCAGTCTGCTCATTTAACTCCCAGCTAGTACCTAATTCTATGTGGCTATATTTTGTTGTGGTTGTTTCTCAGCTTAATCCAATGTATTTCGGATGTCCAAATAATTTATATTCCACCAAAAATATTTGTGAAAATAATGTGTCACATTCTGATGCTAACTTAAATCAAAGCATGCTACATTATCTAAGTTCATGTCATTTTGAAGATACTTAATTCTTCCTCCATTGTTCCTTCCCTTAACATATTTATCAAGTACCTTTTTGAATGAAATATTGAGCATTTAATTTTTTATTCTTTTAAGAAGTCCTCACTGAATAGCAGCCTTGATTTTCCAAAATGTGAGGTGACATGTGGACTCTGAGGCAAAGACCATTTAGCGCTTTGAGTCTCTCCCGTCATTCACAGTGCTCGGGGCTGATCTACAGCCGAACTCCATATCCCTGAGTTTTCCTTTATTCCTCAGAATCTCTGGTTAACAGAAAATCTGAGTTAGGGTCATAGTCATAGTCAAACAGTGTGGAAACAGGTCTTTCGGCCCAACTTGCCCACACCGACCAACAAGTGTCATCTACACCAGTCCCACTTAGTTTAGTTTAGTTTATTATCATGTGTACCGAGGTACAGTGAAAGGCTTTGCTTGCCCGTGCTTGTCCAATTTCCCTCCAAACCTGCGTAGTATAAATTATGGTACAGTTATAGGGTTCAAATTTAACAATTGCTTTAACATTAATTGCTGTTTGTGAATGTGAGCGACATCACATTTATAACCTGCCTATACCCTAAGTTGATTCCTTACTTTAGTACTGATGTGTCTCACTCTAACTATAAACCCCAGCCCCATCCTTACCAATTAACAACGTTTCCTATACGTTAGAACATAGAGTTCAGCACAAGAACAGGCCCTTCTTCCCACATGATGTTCTGTGCTGAACATGATGCTAATACCATCTCTTATCTTCTTGCGCATAATCCATATCCCTCTCTTCTATATCCAAAAGCCTCTTAAATGCCACCATCATATCTCCTCAACCACTAACCCTGGCAGTGTGTCCCAGGCAACCACTGTGCAAAAAAGGTACCCCACACATCTCCTTTAAACTTTGCCCCTCTCACCTTAAAGCTATGTTCTCTGGTGTTTGATTGTTCTATTCTGGGATAAAGGTCCTGACTGTCTACCTTTTGTATACCTCGTATCATTTTATGTACTATCTGATCTCCCTGCAACCTCCAGCATTCCAGAGAAAATAATCCATGTCTGTATTACCACTCCCTGCAGCTAAAACTTCCTAATCTAAGTAATATTTTGGTAAATCTCCTCTGCACCCTTTCCAATGCCTCCATGTCCTTCCTGTAATAAGGTGACCAGAACTGCATGCAATATTCCAAATGTGGCCCAACCAAAGGCCTATTAAGCTGTTTCAAGACATCCTGACATACTCAATACTCCGATCTACAATGGCAAGCATACCATATATCTTCTTTTCCACTCTATCTACTTGTGTTGCCACTTTCAGGGAACTATGGAGTTGGACTCCGAGATTCCTCTTTACATCAATGCTTTTGAAAGTCATGCCATTAATTGTATATAATTGCATTACTTTCCTACAGGTGCACAACCTTTTATCCGAAAGCCTTGGGACCAGACACTTTTCGTAATTCAGAATTTGTCGGTCTTCGGAATGGAAATTTTTTAGCGTAGATTTTAATGGCTGGCTCAGTGGTAGAGTGCTCGGCTCATATCCGCAAGGTCGCGAGTTTGCGCCTTGATCCCGGCAGTTACTCGGTCGCGAGTTTGAGTCTTCAATGTCGTTTTTTCTTGCAGAATAAATGTTTGTATGAAATGCAGTGTAGGAGAGGTGTACTGACTGTGTGGGCAGAACTTTGGAAGTGATTGCCCACCAGTCTAAAAAGCCGCTGTGTCTCCCTGTCCCTGGGATAGCAGGCGGCGATCAAACAGCACAATACCCCCCTCCCCCTCCAACTCCAGAGGAATCCGCTCCCCGATGGGCCGCTACGGCGACAAGTGGCAGTTTGCCCACAGCCCGAGCTGCGCCCCCTCATCCGCCACCCCAAGAACAAGACGTACCTTGCACACCATCAGCTTCTGCCCCTACGTGTTCCTCTGGAGTTGGAGCGGGGCTGGGCTGGAGTTGCTGCTGGCTGTGGGTCTCTGGGATCTCCGTGCTTGCAGTGGGCCTGGGGGTCGGTGTCCCGTTGGTCCTGACGTCTCCGGCCACCCCCCTGGACTGGAGCTGAGACTGGGAACTGTACCGCCCTTGCCCCCTCCCTCTGCAACTGCAAACAACCCCACTCTCCTGCAAGGGCGGTACAGTTCCCGGAGGATGGCAGGTGGCCGGAGACGTCAGGACCAACAGGAACCCGCTCCCCGATGGGCCCCTACGACGCCCCGAGCTGCGCCCCGTCATCCGCAACCCAGGTTCCTCTGTAGTTGGAACCAAAGATCTTTGGTTGGAACGGGGCTGGGCTGCTGCTGGCTGTGGGTCTCTGGGATCTCCGTGCTTGCAGTGGGCCTGGGGGTCGGTGTCCCGATGAGGGGGCGCAGCTCGGGGAACGGCTTCTGGTGGTCCTGACGTCTCCGGCCAGTTTGCAGTTTTCCTCTGTAGTTGGAGCGGGGCTGGGCTGGGCTGCTGTTGGCTGTGGGTCTCTGGGATCTCCGTGCTTGCGCTTGAAAACGTTCACCGAGGGCGGCCTGCAGAGGTGACAGCGGAACCTCCGGTCGGTCCTCGAAGAAAGGGGAACTAAATCCCCATTCAAGAGAAGGTGAGGGTATATTGCGCGGGAAGGTTAATAATTGACAATATGCTGCTGCCTGCCCGCTGAGTTAAAAAGTTCCCACGCAAGACTCACGATACACTGTCACAGTGTATCGTGAGTCTTGCGTGGGAACTTTTTAACTCAGCGGGCAGGCAGCAGCATATTGTCAATTATTAACCTTCCCGCGCAATATACCCTCACCTTCTCTTTTATGAATGGGGATTTAGTTTCCCTTTCTTCGAGGACCGACCGGAGGTTCCGCTGTCACCTCTGCAGGCCGCCCTCGGTGAACGTTTTCAAGGACCTTTCTTCAAGGACCGAAAAAATGGCCGCTATTCGGAGGTTTTCGTTATTTGGATCTTCGGATAAAAGGTTGTGCACCTGTATTAATATTATCAAGTTTTCCCATAGACTTACAAATTCATTTCATTGTATTGTCACTTGTACTGAGATACAGTGAAAATACTTTTTTTCCCATGCTATCCAACCAAATTAAATCATGCAATACATGAGTACTATCAAGCCACACACGTACAACAGGTAGTGCAAGGAGAAAAATACCAGTGTGTAGTATTGCAGCATCATAGCATTCCAGTAACTGAGAAAGTACAGGTTTTTTAAAAAGTGCAAGGTCCACAATGAGGAAGGTTGGAAGATCAGGATTACACCGAGCCTATGGGAGGACCCTTCGATAGTATTAAGGGCCTGTCCCACTTTCACGACTTAATTCAAAACCTCTGCCGAGTTCAAGGGACCTAAAAAAAAAATCAAGATCGTGGTAATCTACGAACTCCTGCGACCTTCCACAACTATGCTCACGAACTCCTACAAACTCCTACGAGTATGTCTACGAATTCCCACAACTGTTTCGATGCCCTCGTTATGAGTAAAAAGTTGCAATTTCTTTCATCCCGAACATTTTTTTACTCATGGACATTTTTTATCGGGCTGGAACAAACGTCCCGACTTACCTGATGCCACGAGTACCTACGGCTAGCATAACGGGCCGCTACGATATATCTACGACCTCCTACGGACTCGTTACGAACATTCTGTGAGTTTGAATCAAGGGGAAAACTTGGAAGAATTCGTGAATAGCTCATGAAAGAGGGACAGTCCCTTGACCGTTCGATAGTAACAACAGGAAGGAAGTTGTTCCTGAATCTGAAGGTAGCTGCTTTCAAACCTTTGTATCTTCTACCCAAAGGGAGAGAGGAGAAGAAGAAAATTATTGAACACAGAAACCTAGTTGGAGTTAATTTCCCTCAAATGGAGGCCAGCTATCTTTTTGGTAAACTACACTATATCCCTCTCAGGTGTATATATATTGTTCATAGATTTGAGGCCCAGAACTCCTCTCAGTGCTCTAGGTATGGTATGATCTGTCTGGCCCTGTGTAACTGCAGAATAATGAATCTCTGTATTCTATGTCTCTAGATGGAAGGACAGCATTCCAACACTTGTTTTTTGCCATGCATTTTAATAATCCATGTTCACTGCTGCTAGTTTATTAGAATGCGCATGTTTCAGTTCTTTATTATGTTCAAATTTTCTCAGTTGTGGCAACATTTAAATCTACTTGCTACAGTTTGGTCAAGAAGTTCAATTTTTTAAATATATGTAATGCAATATATCCACCTTTTCTCCAGAGATGCTGCCTGACCCGCTGAGTTATACCAGCATTTTGTGTCTATCTTCCATCTCCACTGCTCACTAAGCTATTTAACTCTGTCATTTGGACAATAATTTGCCTTCAGTTCAATCAGTTTCACCTTCAGCCGTCTCTGGTGAGATCCTATTCAGGACTTCTGAAATTCCATTTAATTAACACCCACAGACCTATCCCTATGTTGGGGGAGTCCAGAACCAGAGGTCACAGTTTAAGAATAAGGGGTAGGCCATTTAGGAATGAGATGAGGAAAAAAATCTTCACCCAGAGAGTTGTGAATCTGTGGAATCCTCTGCCACAAGGCAATGGAGGCCAATTCACTGGATGTTTTCAAGAGAAAGTTAGATGTAGCTCTTGGGGCTAAAGGAACGCGGGATATGGGGAAAAAGCAGGAACGGGGTACTGAATTTAGATGATCAACCATGAATGATGGTGCTTGCGCAAAGGGCCAAATGGCCTACTCCTGCGCCTATTTTCTATGTTTCTATGTTTCCCTCTCCACTGTTTTTGTCACCATCTCAAAAAATTCATTTACATTCAGTAGGCACAGCCAAGCACCCGAGCTCTCCTGATTATTTGACACTTTCAAAGACACTTTCACTTTATCCTTAATTATAGACACTCACAATTCTCTGACCATCAGAAAATTAGCTAACTATAGAGAGGAAACGAGATACAGCGTGAAAACAGGCCCATTGGCCCACCGGGTCTGCGCCGACCAGCAATCGCCCCGTACATTGTCACTATCCTACATACTAGGGACAATTTACAGATGCCAATTAACCTGTAAACCCTGTACACCTTTAGGAGGAAACCGCGCACCTGGAGAAAACCCACGCAGGTCACGGGAGAACGTACAAACTGCGTACAGACAGCACCGGTAGTCAGAATCGAACACAGGTCTCTGGCCCTGTAAGGCAGCAACTCTACCACTACGCAATTGTGCCACCGAGCTGATCTATAAATTTATGTTTCTTCTTTTAACTCTCCTTAAAATAGAGACAAAGGTACAGTGTTGAATCAGTGAAGGTGCTGAACCTTGATCACAGCATATTTTGCAATAGTACCTGGTGAAACACAAATGAGGGCCGAGATACAGTGCATAGCTGTGATTCGCTGGAATGCTAGGTTCACCCAGATAGACAACAAAGGGCAGTGTGGTCAATGCTTAGACAAGAGAGTAACAGATCACGGGGAAGTAAAAGTTTAAAAAATTCCAACAATGTGTGAAATTGAAATTTGAGATTTTTAGCTATTTCAAAAGAAAAACACTTACTGTTGTAACTCGTTCTCACCTAACAGACAGCTAACATTGGCCTGTTTCCCATATCATCGTTACTTTTTTGCATATATTTCATTCATTTGTTCTATATCTCTGCATTCACCGTCTATTTCTCTTGTTTCCCTTTCTCCTGACTCTCCTGTCTGAAGAAGGGTCTTGATCCAAAACGTCACCTATTCCTTTTCTCCAGAGATGCTGCCTGTCCCGCTGAGTTACTCCAGCTTTTTGTGTCTATCCACTTACTGCTATTGGAAGGGCATTGCCTGTAAAAAAAAACATGAGCAAACTGCCTGGAACGAGAGAGTGAGACAGAAAGAATGAAAGAAAGAGTGATGCAAAGGGTTTTGTTTGTATATCTTCCTTAACCTCAGTATCTCCTGAGTGCAACTAATGAAGTACTTTGGGTATAATGACTTTTGAAGTGCAGTCTTAGAGCAACAAGGAGATTACACTTCAAAGGTGACTACATCCACTGTATTTCAGTAATTGCACAGTAACAATGACCAGAGTATCTCTCTAAAGTTTTATTGGTTGTGGGCAAATATTGACTGGGACAGTATTGCACATCTTTGAATTAACTATTTGAAACCTTTTACATCCTCTTGAGTGAGTTCTATTTAACATCTATTCTGGTACTCTTATTTCCAACAGTGCAGCACCTCCAGCCACCCTCTCCCACCCCTCCCCATCCTTATAGCACTGGACATAGCACTGGTGAGGGATTTGAGGGCGGCACGGAGGCGCAGCGGTAGAGTTGCTGCCTTAAGCGCTTGCAACGGCGGAGACCCAGGTTCTTTTCTTTTCTTTAAAATCTCTTTATTAGTTTTTTTCAAAAACAAAAACAAAAACAAAACAAAAAAAAATAATGATAAACATAACAATGATATTGATACATAGGGATCAGGATTACATTAATAACAAGTAAAACCTAAATACAAGTCCAGTGTCAAAATGCACATCGAGTATAGACCTTCCGGTCTCTATGTAAATATAGTTAAGTGTTTAAAAGAGAACTTGTATATATAAAAACTAAAAGATAAAAAGAAAAAAAAAGAAAAGAAGAGAAAAAAGAGAAACACAAAACCCCCTGAACTAGAAAAAAAAAGCACAACAGAATCTGGGCTGCAAAGAATTTCAACAATTTAAGTCCCTGTTTGTCGTCAAGTCCGTTCCACCATCTAAAGGTAAAATAATTATTATAACAGTTGGAGAGGGGACAATTTATATTGTGTGAAAATGTTGAATAAAGCTTCCCCAAGTCCTATCAAATTTAACCAAGGGTTCAACAATGTCACTCCTAATTTTATCTAAATTTAAACATGATATTGTTTCAGAGTACCAATGGAGTGTGGTCAGAGGGTTAGAGTCTTTCCATTTAAATAAAATAGATCTTCTGGCGATTAATGTAGTAAAAGCAATCAGCCGATGGGCGGAACAGAACAGATGAGTAGAATCTAACATTGGTAGCCCAAAAATTGCAGTAATAGGATGAGGTTGTAAATCAATACCTAAAACTACGGAAATAGTATCAAAGATGTCTTTCCAATATTTTTCCAAAAGTGGGCAAGACCAAAACATATGGGTCAGTGAGGCCACTTCAGAGTTACATCTGTCACAGGTAGGATTTATATGACCATAAAAACTAGCTAACTTATCTTTTGACATATGAGCTCTGTGAACCACCTTGAATTGTATCAGAGCGTGTCTTGCACACATTGAGGAAGTATTAACTAATTGAAGAATCCTCTCCCATTTCTCTATAGATAGAGAAATTTAAACTTCTCTTTCCAGTCATTCTTAATTTTATCAAATGTATCTATTTGTAATTTCAAAATCAACTCATAAATAGTCGTTATTTTTTTCCAAGATTTCGGTTCAATGTGATAACGGAAAAAGGGGTAGAGTAGCCATTAAAAAATGTCTAATTTGTAAATATCTATAGAAATGTGAGTTAGGTAGATTATATTTATTGGAGAGTTGTTCAAAAGATATAAAACAACCATCCAAAAACAAATCACGAAAAGCTACTAATCCCTTCCTCTTCCACAACAGAAAGGCTTGATCAGTACTAGAAGGTTGGAAGAAAAAATTAGATATGATAGGACTCGATAAGATAAAATCATTCAATCCAACAAACTTATGAATTTGAAACCATATTCGGAATGTATGTCTTATTATTGGGTTGGTAGTATATTTATTCAATCTCATAATTGTAAAAGGTAACGAGGCCCCTAGAATAGAAGCCAATGATAGCCCTTGCATAGAATCACGTTCAAGATTTATCCATCCTGGGCATTGGGTATCTTCTAAATCTTTTGTCCAAAACGTTAAATAGCGAGCATTAACTGCCCAATAGTAAAATCTAAGGTTCGGCAGTGCCAAACCACCTTCTTTTTTGGATTTCTGTAAATATTTTTTACTTTGTCTCGGATTTTTATTCTGCCATATATATGAAAACATTTTTGAGTCAATAATATCAAAGAAAGATTTAGCAATAAAAATTGGTATCGTCTGAAATAAATACAAAGATTTAGGTAGGATAAACATTTTAATAGCATTGATTCGGCCGATTAGAGATAAGGACATTGGTGACCATTTAGTGAACTGTTGTCTGATATGGTCAATTAGGGGTGTAAAATTGGCTTTAAATAGATCCTTGTATTTCTTGGTAATCTTAATGCCTAAATAAGTAAAAGTCGGTAGTCAATCTAAATGAAAACTGTCCATAATTGGAAATTAGATTGTTTAATGGAAAAAGCTCACTCTTACTAAGTTAATTTATAACCAAAAAAACTACTAAATTGATTAAATTGTGCTACTATTGCCGGAATAGATTTCTCTGATATAAATAGATATAGAGATAAATAATAACAGATCACTGCATAGAGAGATAGCTTATGTGTCTTATTCTCACGGACAATACCAATAAGGTAAGAATAGAGCTCTAGGCTAGGAACTTTTGAATATTTTTAATCAATTTCTTTATTCTCATCAGCCAATATACGTATTTCATTTTTAGTTTTTTTTAAATCCCGCGGAGTATTAAATAATTTGTCCACAAATATACGCCTTAAAAGCATCCCAGACCACACCATTGGATATTTCTTCAGTAGAATTTGTTAAGAAGAAGAAAGCAATCTGATCTTTAATAAAATTAACAAAATTTAGATCTTGAAGCAGAGTAGTATTAAATCGCCATTGTTTAGCACTAAACTTGGAATCAGGTAGTTTAATTGATAGTTTCAATGGTGCATGATCAAAAATAGTTATTGCATCATACACAGTTGCAGTGACCGATTAAACTAGCCGAGAATCTATTATAAAGTGGTCAATCCTAGAGTAACTATGATATACATGAGAGAAAAAAGAAAATTCTTTGTCATTTGGGTGTAAGAATCTCCAGACTTCTAACATTCCAGAATCAAGTAATAAAGAATTGATAAAACTAGTTGATTTATTTGGAAGCACATGATCAGATGTAGATCTGTCCATCGAGGGGTTCAAACAGCAGTTAAAATCTCCACCCATTATCAAAAGATGTTCATTTAAATTAGGAAAGGATGCTTGTTTAAAAAACTCAGGGTGATCAATATTAGGTGCATAAACATTCACCATAACAACATTTTGGTTATGAAGAACACAAGTAATCATCAAAAATCTACCATATGGATCAGAAATTGTTTCATAATGAACAAACGAAATTGAGGAGTCAATAAAAATAGAGACTCCTTTCACCTTTGCCTGTGAATTTGAATGAAACTGATGTCCTCTCCAAAACTCAAAGAATCGTTGATTGTCGTCTTTCCTTACATGAGTTTCCTGAACAAAGATAATCTGAGCATTTAGTCTACGAAGAACTTTAAAAATATTTTTTCTCTTAATGGGATGGTTCAGACCATTCACATTCCATGAAAGGAAGTTAATAACTTTATCCATATTGTTTGTAAAAATCATGTGGAATGTAAAGGGTTAATTTTGAAGGCCATAGCAGTTCATGATACTGGAAGGAGAAGAATGTAAGGCGGAGCCAGAAGTGACGACATTTCAGACATTTTTGTAGTTCAAATTCTGCCCAGATAGAAAAAACGAAACTAAAAGCAAAAGTCCCCCCCCCCCCCCCACCCCACCCATGCAAAGCCCCAAACTTACCAGTAGGCAGTCAGTACGCTACCTAATCCCTCCCCTACCCCATCTCTCCTAATGATAGCTCCCAACGTAAAAAGAAGGCATATTTACCACTCATTAGCCAAAACTAATTAATGTTATGGTTAAAAAGTGCATGCTAACTGTGAAAAACAAGAGCTACTTCATATTGTTTATCCAAGGTCAAAATACGTGCAAACTATTAAAAAGAAGAACTGCTTCACTTTGTTTGTCTAAAGACGGGGGAAAAAATCCTTCGATGGACATTTTAAAAGTCGAAGAGCCAAGAAAGAAGATCTTAAAAGTTAATATATAATACCATTACATTAAATTAACAGTATCTTAGAGAACGTAAAAGTTATGGTTTGATACCATCATACTAAGATTCTAAAAGGTAATTAGACAATAACTCATCCAATTAAATTATTACTCATTTACAGAACAATATATTGTCAAAATAGGAAAAATAAATCTCCAATTGTAACTTAGTTGACTATCAATAATTCCCCATCGCGGCTTCAGCCCCATAAGCCCCCAGAAAGCTGGAAGCTTCTTGCGGATTGTTAAAAAATCAGTTGTTACCATTAAGGAGTCGTATACGCAATCTAGCTGGATAGAGCAAGGCAGGGCGCAGCTGTTTCTTAAACAACTCAGACATTACATTATGCAAAGGCATTCTCAATCCCATAAGCTCACGGCTGTAATCAGGGACAAATCGAAACTTGCAACCTTCATATTCAACCATGCCCAACCTTTTTGCTGCTCGGAGGATATTCTCCTTCATCTGCAGAAAAAGAAACCGAACGATCAAATGTCTCGGTTTATCTTGGAGACCAGGTTTCTTCCTGATCCTGTGTGCGTTATCCATAATTGGAAGATTTTCATAGTGCTTGATGTTGAAAGTCTCCTTTATCATTTTAGAGGCATATTTTATAACATTATCCCCTTCTTGACCTTCAGGCAAACCAACAATTCGCAGATTCAATAGACGGCTTCTGTTTTCCAGATCCATATTTTTAGTCTTGTATTGCTGGAGTGCCCGAGTATTTTCGTTCATTTTCCATTCCAGTATTTCAATCTTCAAATCTCTTTCCTGACCCAAGGTTTGCAAGTTATCAATTTGTTCCTTCTGTTCACAAGATTCATCTTGTTACATAATTACCTTGTCTTGAACTTCCTTCAATTTGCTCGACATTCCTTTCATCATTTTTTCCAAACTGCAGAATCTTGTGTTCATTTCTCCATTCATCTTCGATATTGATTCTAAGATACCAGTCAGAAGCGGCGCCTTCCCCACGCTCCTTCCTTGGAGAAGCTTTTTTTGCTCATGTCTCCAACCTCTACAAGATTGAAGCGTATAAAAGTGTTATCAACATTTTAACAAAAAGGTTCGACCATGTCTTGAAATCAAGTAATAACAAGTAACATTGAAAGAGTGCTAAGCAAGAAGTTAAAAGTTAAGGGAGCAAACAAAGTTACAACCTCACAGCATGCTGCCACTAGGAGAGTCTGACCCAGGTTTGATATCGACTACGTGTGGTGTCTGTACGGAGTTTGTACGTTCTCCACGTGACCAGCCTGGATTTTCTGCGTGATCTTTGGTTTCCTCCCACACTCCAAAGACAGACAGGTTTGTAGGTTGATTAGCTTGGTATAAGCGTAAATTGTCCGTAGTGTGTGTAGGACAGTGTTAATGGGCAGGAATCTCTGGTCGATGTGGATTTGGTGGGCCGAAGGGCCTGTTTCCGCACTGTATCTCTAAACTAAACTAAACAAAACTAATCAGCCTTCTGCTGTAGAGGAAAGGGTGATGTTGCTGATGCCCAAGCAGTCTTTTCATTCCACAAGGCCTATCAATGAATGAATTTAGGGCAAAACTGAACTTGAGTCCTGGTGGACATTCAGCAAGGTAACAAAAAAAGTACAGACCTGATTTCAACTTTTTGTATTAGATTTGTTTCAAAATAGATTGAGGGAGCACATTAATATCATATAAATTACACTGCCAAGAAAAAATGCCCAAGGATGTGCTCGGGCCCAATACTGCCATTAAAAACTACAATCCAACCTCCCTTCCATTGACTCTTTCTACACTTCATGCTGCCTCGGTAAGGCTACCAGCACAATCAAGGATGGGTCTCATCCTGGCCACTCCCTCTTCTCCCCTCTCCCATCAGGCAAGAGGTATAGAAGTGTGAAAATGCACACCTCCAGATTACGTGACAATTTCTTCCCAGCTATTAACAGGCAACTGAACCATCCTACCAGCTACTGGAGAGCAGTCCGGAGCTACTATCTACCTAATTGAAGACTCTCGTACTATCTTTAATCGGACTTTACTGGATTTTATCTTGCACTAAACATTATTTCATTAATCATGTATCTGTACACTGTGGTGGCCCGATTGTAATCATGTATAATCTTTCTGCTGACTGGTTGGCACGCAACAAAAAGCTTTTTCCTGTACCTCGGTACACTTGACAATAAACTACACTAAATTGAAAATCTAAAACTAAACATTTTAGGACACAAAGTGATGAAGGTCAAACTTTGCAGGTCAGTATCTCTGGGGAACACGGATAGACGATGTTTAGGGTTGAGACCCTTATTTCTTTGCAATTCTTCCAAGACTTGGCTGCCCCGATTGAATTATTTCACTTTGTTATGCACTTTCACTAGAAAACTGCATGATAACACTCAGAGAAATTTCACACATCATCCTGCGCAGTAGGGACAATTTCCAATTTTACCAAAGCCAATTAACCTGCAAACCTCTACTTCTTTGGAGTGTGGGGGGGAAATGGAGCAGCTGGAGAAAACCCACATGGTCACAGGGAGAACGTATAAACTCCACGCAGTCAGGTCAAGGGAACATAACAAAAAGGAAGAATATTATTTGTGAGATATTGTCGAGCTTTGAGATGTGAAAGGTGCACTAGGTATGCTTTGCAAAAGGCTAGCATTCAGGGACAGCAAAGAATTTGGAAAGTTAACAGAATGGAATTGCATATTGCTTGGTCAATTGAATTCAGAAATTGAAAGGTTGCACTTCATTTATTTACAGCAATGGTGAGGCCACATCTGGAGTTCTGGCTGCAATAGTGGTCAAGAGAGAGTCAAGTGTTTAATTGTCATGAGACCTGGATTCGATCCTTTTCAATGCTGACTACGGGTGCTGTCTGCATGGAGTTTATACGTTCTCCCTGTGACCGCGTGGGTTTTCTCCGGCTGCTCCATTTCCCCCCCACACTCCAAAGACGTAGAGGTTTGCAGGTTAATTGTCTTTGGTAAAATTGGAAATTGTCCTTACTGCGCAGGATGATGCTAGTGCATGGGGTGATCGCCAGTCGGCACGAACTCTGTGGGCCAAAGGGCCTGTTTCCACGTTGTACCTCTAAACTATCTCTAAACTAAACTACTGTTTGCATGCTGCTGGTCATAATTAAAGGGCCTGTCCCACTTGCATGCGACTGCATGCGTTTAGCGCGACCAAACGGAAGCGGAGTTCGCGCTAAGTTTGCGGTAAGTCATACTTACCAATCAGCTGGGCAGGAGGCGGGCCGACTGAATTTGGGCGTCGGGCGGTGACGTCATCACGCAACGGCACGCCGGGTGGTGATATCATCGCGCAACGCCGCACACTAGGCGTACGCTGTCAAGACGCTGCGTATGCCGTCAGGACGCTGCGTACGCCGTCAGGACGCTGCGTACGCCCTCAATGCGCCTGTGGGCCGACAGGCCGTGGGTGCGTGGAATTTTCGGACAGTGCGGGACCGGCCCCGCGCTTCGAAGTGGGACCGGCCTCGCGCGGCCCGTACACCTCAAGCGACCACGTTTGGTCGCGCCAGACGCATGCAATCGCATGCAAGTGGGACAGGCACTTAAACCTCTGCAACTTGCAACAAATAGCAATGACTTTCGATGCCTGCACTTGTCCATACAGGGGCATCCATCCCACTACCAGTAACTCACCTAAACCAGATTAATAAGGCTCAGTGGCTTTGAGCTGATCTCAACTTGCCCAAGGCTGTGACTATCATCCATGTTAAATCTGAAAAAGTAATTTAAATGTCAATAAACATTTTACCTGGAAACTCATCTTTCGCATCTGCTCACAGGGTACGAATGTTACCCAGAAAGTATTTCTCATCGATGTTTTGTCCTCTGCAAGTCTTTTTTTGCGTCTTTGAGAATGCATAGGAATATTATTAATATCTGTGGTGCAATTAGTAAGGAGCAATAAGCAACATCTATCTATCTATCTATCTATCTATCTATCTATCTATCTATCTATCTATCTATCTATCTATCTATCTATTTAATATATAAAACTGTGTGCCTGCAGTCCGGCTGCCTTTCTGCCTTTTGATTAGTTTCCATTGTGTGATGTCACAATGCCCAATGCTCGCAGATGTCCAATCACAATGCCCAATGCTCGCAGATGTCCAATCGGAATGGATCCATTTACATGTACGGCTTCCGACTGCATTTCTTCCTTTGATTCACTGCAACTCCGAAACCAGACGCAGAATTGCCGACATATTTTCCATTTCGGTAGAGATTTCACTTTTCTTTCTAAGTATCCGCTCCTCATTACATTTTGTCGTGTTTAATACACGTTTTTAATCAAATCCTTCCCCCCCCCAATATTTCAAAAATAAACTGGCTTCTCACCCATAGAAGCAGCACCAGCCCCAGCCCCTGGTGAACGTTCCAACGTGTGATGTCACAATGCCCGATGCTCACATATGTCCAATCGGAATGGATCCATTTACATATGCCTTTGCAGGAGCCCCAGCCCCTGGTGAACGTTCCATCGTGTGATGTCACAATGCCCAATGCTCAAAGACATTGTTGACATAGATGGAGTACAGAGAAGGTTCACCAGACTGATTCCTGGGATATCAGGACTTTCATATGAATAAAGACTGAATAGTTGAGGCCTGTTCATTGGCTGTATTTAAGAGGGAGTTAGATGTGGCCCCACCCCTCTCCTTCCCTCACCCCTCTCTCTTCCCCTCCCTGTCCCACCCCTTCCCCTACCCCTCTGTCCCTCTTCCACCACTCCCCCATCCCTCTTCCACCACTCCCGCTACCCCTCCCTCCCTCCCCACTCTTCCACTTCTCTCCCCCTTCTCTCCTCCACCTCTCCCTCTCCTCGCCCCTCTTCCATCCCTCTCTCCCCCACCCCTTCCCTCTCTACCCCACCCCCTTCCCTCTCTCCCCCGCCCCCTTCCCCTCTGTCCCTCTTCCACCACTCCCCCTACCCCTCCCTCTCCCACTTCTCTCCCCTTACCCCACCCCTCTTCCACCACTCCCCCTACCCCACCCCTCTCCCTTCCCTCTCCCCCCTCCCTTCCCCTCTCTCCCCCACCCCTTCCCCTACCCCTCTGTCCCTCTTCCACCACTCCCCCTGTCCCTCTTCCACCATTCCTGCTATCCTGCTACCCCTCTCCCCCTCCCTCCCACCCTCCCTCCCCACTCTTCCACTTCTCTCTCCCCCCACCACTCTCCCCCTCCCATCCCACTCTCCCCCTCCCTCCACACTCTTCCCCCTCTCCCTCCTCATTCCCTTACCGTGCACAGTCTCTGTCTTTAAGAAGGAACTACAGATGCTGGAAAATCGAAGGTAGACATAAAAAAAGCTGGATAAACTCAGCGGGTGCGGCAGCATCTATGGAGCGAATTGAATGGTCAACGTTTTTGGCCGAAACCCGGAAGAAGGGTTATCCAGCTTTTTTATTGTTGTACCAGCCTTTCTCTCTCTCTGCCCTTTTCTCTTCTCTCGACTCATGCACGCCCGCTCCAACCCCTCCCCCCCCCTTCACCTCTCTCCCCCATTCTCTTCTTCCCCCCCCCCTCCCCCTCTCTCTCTCCACCCTCCTCCTCCCCTTCCTCACAAAATATTTTTTGTGGGGGCGGGTCCTCAGTGTGTGTGACTGTTTGTGGAGGCGGCCACGCGCTCTCCATTCAAGAAGACGCTCATCTGTTTGTAGAGGCGCGTGCTAAGTATGTGACCAAAGATCTTATAGCGGAGCTCTACGCAACAAGATCTTTGTGTGTGACGACACACGCTCCCCCCCCCCCCCCCTTTGGTGCAGGAGGCGCGCGCAGCATCTGAACGCTCAGCGATTATTCGAATTCTTCACTAACCGTCATTCTTTTGCCTTTGCAACGTATCTCCTTGGAAACCAGACGCAAAAACGCAGAGGTTTTTACAATTTTGGCAGGGATTTATCTTATGAGTCCAGAAATCCACTCCTTGGTCAATTATTTCCCCAGATTTTGAACAAAATTGATCATAATACCCACTTTATAAAAAATATAATCGTCGCTTGAGCTGCGGATGTCACAATGCCCACATTCCCACCAATTGAGGCCCACCTGCCTCCAGGCCCCACCCCCCCCCCCCCTCCCGCCGCAGTGGACTAAAGCTCCACGCCCATCCCAAGTACGCTCACGCCACGCCTCCCGCAGCTGGACTCCCACGCCTGGCAGTCCGCTCACTCCAACCCCTCCCCCCCGTTCTCAAAATGCTCTGCAGATCGGGAGATCACCGGAGGCCACCGGCTTGCTTCTGGAGCCACTCCATCTCCCGTCACGCGAGAGCTGCCGAGGCTCTCCACGCCGCCCGAGCTCGAGAGAGCTGCCGAGGCTCGCTACCCGTTCGCAGTCGGACCCGTCCGAGTCGCCCGCTCACCGAGTTCAGGTCTGCCCTCTCCCTCTCTCCCCCATCCTCCCCCCCCCCCCCCCCCTCCCCCTCCCTCTCCCCCCCCCCCCCCTCTACCCCCCCCCCCTCCCTCTCTAGAAGCGCCTGCGAGTTGGGGGCAATGCATCAGTAGATAGGGCCGTTATGGGGTAAAAGGAGCTAATTAATAATATTAATATAATATCAAGGGGGTAGTTAGCGTGTGTGCAGGGGGAGGGGGTGGGGGTAGTTAGTGTGTGTGACGCTGCATGCTTCCCCCAGCCCCTCCCTGCAACATTTAATTAAAATTCAGTCGAAAAGATATGCACGTCCAAAAAATTTTAGTTACAAAGAAATGCTAACTTGAAGAAGCCTACAATTGAAGACTGTACAATAGTCCTGCACCTGTTTGATATTGGCAAGATGTAGAACAAGCAAGTAAAAAATGAAATCTAACATGGGATTAATTTACATAATTTTAATATCAATAATAAAATTCATGCTTAGCATTGGTGTTCTCCTCAGAGAACTAGTCAATTACTTTGCCAGAAGCAGAACACTATTCTGATGGGGAGCCTAAAAAGGTCGCAGCTCATAAGTTATCCTGGAACCATGGTGATAAACCCGATGTCATAAAACTTCTGATTCATTCAATTCCTGGCGAAGCACCATAAAATAAACTTGTTGCAGAAACCGCAGCCCATAGTATTAAAAGAGTTGTGGCTGCTTGAATACACAGCTGGATTGGGGCCACAAGGCAAAGGGCGCTTGGAAGTCTGATGAAGGTCTCGACCTGAAACGTCACATATTCCTCTTCTCCAGAGATGCTTCCTGACCCGCTGAGTTACTCCAGCCATTTGTGTCTGTCTTCGATTTAAACCAGCATCTGCAGTTCCTCCCTACATCAAGGACAGTTAGCGATGGATATTTTTCAGAATGGGAGGAAATGTCAAATAGAGTTTGGTAGGGACCCAACTCTATTATATTAATGACCTTCAACATAGATATACAGTTTGGCAGGGAACAGAAATGTAATGAACAGTGAGGAGGAGGAGAGTAACAGGCACAACAACAAAATGGCCAGACATCCAATATATAGACACAAAATGCTGGAGTAACTCAGTGGGTCAGGCAGCATTTCTGGAGAAAGGAATGGGTGAAGTTACGGGTTGAGGAAGTTATGGGTCGAGACCCTTCTTGTTCATTGTTCTGCAAATGTACCAAATGTCTCTAAGACATGCTGTGAAAATACCAGAGAGTGAAGTGAAAGAGCCAAGCACTGCTTCTCATGTTCGTTTTCCAATTTGTCACTGTAGCTTACAAGCTGCAATGTATTTTTAAGCAAAGCACGCTGGTTCCCAGGTAGTTCAGTTGCCAGCATATCTCCAGTGTGGAGTTTATACCGATGACATTGGAAATGAACATTCAATGGGGATTTGCAGGTAACTCCCTCTGTAAGGTACAATTTCTTTCCATTCCAGTATCAAATATTAGACCTAAAATCCCAGACATAATAACGATCTACTAACACCAACTAATCTCATACCACAATGAGGTTATTAACAAAACATTGGACATCCACAGGTCAGCATTGCCGACTGTTTTTAATATAATTGCAGCCAAGTTGGCGCAGCGGTAGAATTGCTGCTTTACAGCACCAGAGACCCGGGTCCGATCCCGACTATGGGTGCTGTCTGTACGGAGTTTACGAGATCTTCGGTTTCCTCCCACACTCCAAAGACGTACAGGTTTGTAGGTTAATTGGCTTGTATGAGTGTAAATTGTCCCTAGGTAGACACAAAATGCTAGAGTAACTCAGCGGGACAGTCAGTACCCCTGGAGAGAAGGAGTCTCGACCCGAAATGTCACCCATTCCTTCTCTCCAGAGATGCTGCCTGTCCCGCTGAGTTGGCCAGCATTTCGTGTCCACCTTCGATTTAAACCAGCATCTGAGTTTCTTTCCGACACTGTAAATTGTCCCTAGCATGTGTAGGATAGTGTTAATGTGCGGGGATCCTGGTCGGTGCGGACTTGGTGGGCCAAAGGGCCTGTTTCCACGCAGTATCCATAAACTAAACTAAACTAAATTGCTTTGAATTGTGACTTCCATATAGAAGTCCATAATTTATTCACCTTTAAAATATGTCGTTAAGAAGTTTTCTTGGCCTGAAATGACCGAAATACCCTTTATGTATGGGTAGATGCGGCCTTTAACCTGGCTTTACTGGTGGCAGACCCATATGTTCAGACATTTCCATACAGCATCTCTTGCCATGAATATTTTACAATTGTTGCTCATTAGTGAAAGATTATGAAATTTATATGTTTAGGTTCACTGACTGGGGCAACAGTTCCCAGGAGAAGCCTCAATTCAATGAGTGCCATTTGAATTCGAAAGATGTAACAAAAACAATTACATAACCTGCCTACTATTGGATATAGGGCAATCCCTCGCAGTTTCCATACTACAACATGAGGCTTTAAGCTGATTCTCTTGTGCCGTAACCATATCCCATTTCCCACTCCAGTTTGCCAACAGTTGAAGATGGAATTCTGATGATGTTGGATTATATTCAGAAATATACAAAATATACTGTGAAAAATAACGAGTAAAGTGAGACTGGGGTTAAACTCTGAGTTTGTGCAATAGTCTAAAACTGATGAAAGTGAATCCACAACCTGTTTTCGATGTCATAGAGTCACAGTTTTACAGCAGGGGAACAGGCTAATCGGCCCAACTTGCGCACATCGGCCAACGTATCCCAGCTACACTTGTCCCACTTGCCTGCGTTTAGCCCACATCCCTCTAAACCTGCCCAATCCATGAACCTGTCCAAAGTCTTTTAAATGTGGTTGTAGTACCTGCCTCAACTACCTCTTCTGGCAACTTGTTCCACATACCTACCATCCTTTGTGTGGAAAAAGTTGCCCCTCAGGTTCCCATTAAATCATCCTATTAGGGTTTTTGGATTTAGTTGTCGGGAGATGATGATCATGTGATAATCATGTGGTAAGCCAGCCCAGGCCAAGATTGATTATGTCAAGAAGCAATCTTCACGTTAATTTCTATAGCTTAATTAGCAAGGATATATAGACTTCACACTTGTTTCAAATACAAGTTCACAAGTACATTTTGCCCACTGCAAGACATTCAGCATTCAAAAGTCATAGTCATAGAGTCATACAGCGTGGAAACAGGCCCTTCCACCCAACTTGCCCACACCGGCCAACATGTCCCATCTACACTAGTTCCAAGTGCCACCATTTGGCCCATATCCCTCTAAAACTGTCCAAATAAAACTCAAATTTCACTGTATCTTAAGTGACAATAAACACAAACTTGAACTATCCATGTACCTGTGTAAATGTTTCTTAAACTTTGCGATAGTACCTGCCTCAACTACCTCCTCCAGCAGCTCATTCCATGCACCCACCACCCTTTGTATGAAAAAGTTACCCTTCAGATTCATATTAAATCTTTCCCTCTCACCTTAAACATACATCTATTCCCCTCATGATATTGTACGATCACCCGTTATCCTCCTGCACTCCAAGGAATAAAGTTCTAGCCTGCCCAAATTCTCCCTATAGCTCAGGCGCTCAGGTCTTGGCAACACCCTTGTAAATCATCTCTGCACCCTTTCCAGCCTGACAATACCCTTCTTATCGCAGTGTGACCAAACTCAACACAATACTCCAAATGCATCTTGTACAATTGTAACATGACATCTCAACTTCTATATTCAATACCCTGACTGCTGAAGGCCAATATACCGAAAGCCTTCTTGACCACCCTATCTACACGTGATGCCACTTTCATGGAACTATGTGCCTGCTCTCCTAGATCCCTCTGCTGTACAATGCTCCCAGGATTCCCAGCCCACTTGCCCATTACAACATCTCACATTTATCTGCATTAAAGGTAGACACAAAATGCTTGAGTAACTTAAGGGGCAAGGCAGTATCTCTGGAGAGAAGGAATGGGAGACGTTTCGGGTCGAGACCCTTCTTCTGCATTAAACTCCATTAACCACTCCTCAGCCCACTTGCCCAACCGATCAAGGTCTTGCTGTAATTTTTGATAACCATCTTTGCTATCCAAGATACCACGCACTTTAGTGTTATCTACAAACTTACTACGTTCTCTTCCAAATTGGAGTCCCACTATGGTCATTCCTCCTTCTCCCTGCTCCTGTCCAGAGAAAGGTACAGAAGCTTGAAAGTGTGTCCCATCATGGTCAGGAACAACTTCTTCCTCTCTGTTGTCCGGCATCTGAACGATCCTTCCATAAGTTAGGGTTCATCTCAGTTCACCTCTACCCCATTCAGGACATTGGGCTTTGTCTATGGAACTGATGCACTACAATGCTGAGAACTATATACTGCACTCAGCATCTTCCCCTTTGCTCTATCTATTGTACTTGAATTTGCAAATCAAAGCTTTTCAATGTATCTCAGATCACATGACAATAATACACCTAAACCTAAACCTAGACTATAGAGGTTGTTTAAGAGCAACATCTCAATGGGTCTTGGATCATATATAGGCAAGCCAGGGTAAGAAATTGATATTTACATAATGATCCTTTATCATTACCAAGAGTTAGGTTTATCTTTATTATTGTCACATTTAATTGGTACAGTGAAAAGCTTTGTTTCGCATGGGCTTGACTACTTCCACAACATAGAAACATAGGTGCAGGAGTAGGCCAATTGGCCCTTCGTGCCAGCATCGCCATTCAATATGATCATGGCTGATCATCCAAAATCAGTACCCTGTTCCAGCTTTCTATCCATGTCCCTTGATTCCATTAGTCCTAAGAGCTATATATAACTTTCTCTTGAAAAAGTGTTTCCTCATCTCAGTCCTCAATGGCCTACCCCTTATTATTAAACTGTGTCCCCTGGTTCTGGACTCCCCCAACATCGGGAACATTTTTCCTGCATCTAGCCTGTCCAATCCCTTAAGAATTTTATATGTCTCTGTAAGATCCCCTCTAATCCTTCTAAATTCCAGTGAATATAAGCCCAGTCGATCCATTCTTTCATCATATGTCAGTCCCGCCATCCCGGGAATTAACCTGGTGAACCTACTCTGCGCTCCCTCAATAGCAAGAATGTCCTTCCTCAAATTAGGTGACCAAAACTGCACACCAGGGCCCTGCACGACTGCAGCAGGACCTCCTTGCTCCTGTAGTCAAATCCTCTCACAATGAAGGCCAACATGCCATTTGCTTTCTTCACTGCTTGCTGTACCTGCATGCAATAGATAATAGACAATAGACAATAGGTGCAGGAGTAGACCACTCGGCCCTTCGAGCCAGCACCGGCATTCAATGTGATCATGGCTGATCATTCCCAATGAGTACCCCGTTCCTGCCTTCTCCCCATATCCCCGGACTGTGCTATTTTTTAGAGCCCTATCTAGCTCTTGAAAGCATCCAGAAAACCTGCCTCCACCACCCTCTGAGGCAGATAATTCCACAGACTCACCACTCTCTGTGAGAAAAAGTGTTTCCTCGTCTCCGTTCTAAATGGCTTACTCCTTATTCTTAAACTGTGGCCCCTGGTTTTGGACTCCCCCAACATCGGGAACATGTTTCCTGCCTCTAGCATGTCCAAACCCTTAACAATCTTATATGTTTCAATGAGATATCCTCTCATCCTTCTAAACTCCAGAGTGTACAAGCCCAGCTGCTCCATTCTCTCAGCATATGACAGTCCCGCCATCCCAGGAATTAACCTTGTAAACCTACGCTGCACTCCCTCGATAGCACGACTGTCCTTCCTCAAATTAGGGGACCAAAACTGCACACAATACTCCAGGTGTGGTCTCACTAGGGCTCTGTACAACTGCAGAAGGACCTCTTTGCTCCTATATTCGATTCCTCTTGTTATAAAGGCCTACATGCCATTCGCTTTCTTCACTGCCTGCTGTACATGCATGCTTACTTTCATAGACTGATGAACAAGGACCCCCAGATCCCATTGTACTTCCCCTTTTCCCCACTTGACGCCATTTAGATAGTAATCTGCCTTCCTATTTTTGCTACCAAAGTGGATAACCTCACATTTATCCGCATTAAACGTCATCTGCCATGCATCTGCCCACTCCCCCAACCTGTCCAAGTCACCCTGCATTCTCATAGCATCCTCCTCACAGTTCACACTGCCACCCAGCTTTGTGTCATCTGCAAATTTGCTAATGTACATTGAATCCCTTCATCCAAATCATTGATGTATATTGTAAATAGCTGCGGTCCCAGCACCGAGTCTTGCGGTACCCCACTAGTCCCTGCCTGCCTTTCTGAAAGGGACCCGTTAATCCCTACTCCCTGTCTGCCAACCACTTCTCTATCCATGTCAGCACTCTACCCCCAATACCATGTGCCCTAATTTTGCCCACTAATCTCCTATGTGGGACCTTATCAAATGCTTTCTGAAAGTCCAGGTACACTACATCCACTGGCTCTCCCTTGTCCATTTTCCTAGTAGCATCTTCAAAAAATTCCAGAAGATTAGTCAAGCATGATTTCCCCTTCGTAAATCCATGCTGACTCGGACCGATCCTGTTACTGCTATCCGAATGTGCGGCTATCTCATCTTTTACAATTGACTCCAGCATCTTCCCCACCACCGATGTCAGGCTAACTGGTCTATAATTCCCTGTTTTCTCTCTCTTACCTTTCTTAAAAAGTGGGATAACATTAGCTACCCTCCAATCCACAGGAACTGATTCTGAGTCGATAGAACATTGGAAAATGATCACCAATGCATCCACGATTTCTAGAACAACTCTCTGCAATTTATTGTGGTCTAGGGCAGAGCTATTCCCAAATCATTCTGTGATGCACCCAATTATGTGCTTTCTGTGGTGCATTTGTAGAAGACTGGTGTTACTTCAAATTATAGATCATTAGGTGAATTTAAATTCCGTAGGTGCCATGGTGGAATTTGAACTCAACTCTCTGGATGTTTAGTCCAGTTCTCTGGATCACTGGTCTGGTAACATAATTGCTGCACCACAACCCCATCCAACTCGGTCTGTGATTTACTAGGAAGGCCTTTAATTGCATAGCTTGTTACAGCATAGCAAAATAAAGATTTCCTTCCCCGGAAGCAAGCAGTACATTACTATATAAACAAGAAACTCCAGATGCTGGTTTACAAAAAAGACACAAAGTGCCAGAGTAACTCAACGGGTCAGGCAGCATCTCCAGAGAACATGGATAGGTGATGTTTTAATTTCATAAGTTCATAAGGAATAGGAGTAGAATTAGGCCATTCGGCCTGTCAAGTCTACTCTGGCATTCAATCAGGCTATCTCTCCCTCCTAACCCCATTCTCCTGTCTTCTCTCCAAAACCTCTGACACCCATACTAATCAAGAAATTAGCTCAAGTTTTGGGTCGGGACCCTTTCCCAGGGTCAGAAATGTCACCTATCAATGTTCTCCAGAGTTGATGCCTAACCCATTGAGCTACTTCAGCACTTTGAGTATTTTACTTTGTTGGGAATATTGTGACTGTGATCATCAAACCTGCCTTTTAGTGTAGAGATGGAGGCAACTGATTGTACAGCAAAAATCCTCCACAATAATCACAATAATACTTTATTAGCCAAGTATGTTTTGCAACGTATGAGGAATTTCATTTGCCAAGCCAGTCATACAAATAAAAAGCAACGGCACACACAAAATACATTTTAACATAAACATCCACCACAATGCCTCCTCCGCATCCCTCACTGTGATGGAAGGCGAAAAAAAGTTAAAAGAGGGTTTGTTATACACCTCAGTAATATTATGCTCAGTCAGGAAAATGGGCTGTGTCCATGGTTTTGGAGCTCCAGTTACCACCCATGACCTTTTAGCTTGCACATTTGTTACCAAAGCACTTTTGTCACCACAGACCTGAACTAGCCTTCCTTTCCATTTCCAGGCCTCGGAATTATCCTGGTGTGATTTCTTCTTAAAAATGCTCTTCAAATGGAAACTTTTGTTCTTCCTAGTTGTAAGACCACGCTGCAACATTAAAAAAAAAAAAGGTTAAATATAGCACTGGTCAGTGCTCTCTCTAATGGAAGCAGCTGCATTATATAAAAGAACTACAAATAAATTCAGATAGACACAAAATGTTGGAGTAACAGTGGGACAGGCAGCATCTCTGGAGAGAAGGAATGGGTGATGGTTCTTCAGTCTGAAGAAGGGTCTCAACTCAAAACATCACCCATTCCTTCTCTCCAGAGATGCTGCCTGTCCCGCTGAGATACTCCAGAATTTTGTATCTATCTTCGATGTGAACCAGCATCTGCAGTTCTTTCCCATAAATAAATTCAGATACTCTGTTCTGGCCTCTGATAATATCATTTCACACATCAGATGATTATCATTAAGACAGATGTTTTACACACGTACCACAATTGTCAAGCAGAAATTAAATATAGGGTGACTGAGCTTCACTGTCATTCTAGGTCTTTATATTGCACAGAGTGGAAGATGAGAAGAATAGAATTTTATATTTAGCGAAAATGTTAATACATGAAAAAAGAAATGTGAAATAGAGCTCGGGAAGTATCATTTTTATGTTTGAGTTTCTGACATTGTAATCCTCTTGCAATCTTTCATCCGCCTTTTTTTTCAGAGACACGTCTGGGCTCCTTGTTCAACTCCAATGGAAGATTTCGAAAAGGGGAATGGCCACCAACATTCAGAGTTTGTACAGTATGACCTCGGGGCTGAACATCTACCAGAAGTTGAGTAGCAAAAGGCCAAGCTCTGAAGCATAAAAGGGACTTACATCACTATTAAATAATTCTTTCTGGGAAAAGCAGATTTCTAATTAGTTACTGTGGTAACTGTAGAGGACTGGAAGTAAGCCTCAGACAATGAAAGCTAAGAAGATGTGTTTCAGAGGAGTAGAGCATATTCCTTTGTATCTGTTAGTTTGTTTTCTGATTTGCCATGGTGCGCCCAAAGCAAAAAAAGACCTACTATTTGAAAGGACATTGATAAAACAGCGGCTCGGGATTAGCAAAGGAAGAATGTAACAGACTGCAATAAAATTCCCCAAGTCTTTCAATGCAGCTTTGCAATAGCCATTGCTCAAGATTAGTTTTATTAAGGTCGCATCTTTTTTGAATTTTCAATTTTTTTCAATAAATTATATACATACGTTTAAAATTATTGCATAATGTTAGAATACAGAATTTACATTGTGGTTGAAAAGAACAGATAGTGTATTGCATGCTATTTGTGGTCTCTCGTATACCATAAGTTTCTGGAGCTGGTGCAAGTTATTTGAGGGTAGTTTAATAGTTCAATATTGCATGATTATAAAGGATAGACATATTTCTATAAGCTTTTCTCTATAAGACTACGTGGAAAAGTGCACACTTTAGTCTGAGAAGGATTTTTACGTTACATGCTATCCACAAAGTCTTATTATCCTACATAAATATTTTATACTGAGATAATATTCAGACAATATTTTGCTGAAATAATGGTGAAATCTGCTTAATCACCCTTAACAAAATTACAAACCTACACTTGGTTTATCATCAATAGATGACGGAATAGCAGAACCTCAAAGATAATTTGAGGAGAAGTAATGATTAACAATAGGACACAGAATAATCCAAACTGTGAATATATGTTGTAGGTGATGCATATTTGACTTGCAGAATAAAGCACTCAAATAGTCTAACTTGGGATTGCTTTCTCTCTCTGCGATTGTCAATCAATTTAGCTTTTGAATTTTAGCACCTATTCTTGCATCTTGTTTTAGTACCCTTCATAAAATACTCTCTTTTCAGCATACCTAATGGCTTCATCAGTGTGGCTATGACAATGGATGGTCATTTTACTGCTGTAAAAAGGTTTAATGATTAAGAGGCTGAACCAGGACACTAAAATACAAACCATTCTTTAGCACCCACGAAGCTCCTTTAGTTCAAAATGTTCTTTTGACAGGATCAGAAGTGTTTCTCATTCTATTCCGCTGCAGAAACATCTGCATTTTTATCGATACCTCCCACTAAGCAGATATGGTTAATGTGTAATTAACGAAACAACCTTTCTAGTAGAGACATGCACTAATCAACCAGCATCCCTCCAGCCTTGCTGAAGCAAAAATAAAGCTGGCATGCCTTCCATCCTTGTACAGCCATTCAGCTATAATAAACCTTGTTCCCAGCTTATCTGGCCAGCTTACATCTTAATCTTTTTTTATCAGCCTCCTCGGGGAGTTGAGATGAAAACCTTAATTTTCTGGTCGCATGAGCACATTGGAAGTGGATGAACCAAATGCCAAGCTACATACAAAGCAGAATAGAGGTTGCAGTGCTGAAAGGAATATAGATAGGAGCCAAAAAGAGATGGACAATTGGCTGGATTGAAAGGACAGTTAAACAGTAGGGATTGGGACACAGGCTTGTTCAAAGCTGTAACACATACATGGATTTGGCTTCAGCTGCCAAAGAAAGAGGCAAATGGGTGCTGCCTCAGGAACCAATCGTATTCCTTAGATTGGAGGACAAATTAATCCCCCTGTTTGGCTTTTTTGTGTCGCTGTTTTACCCAGATTTTTATCATTCTGCCACTATATCCGACACATGGCATGCCACTTAGTTAACGAATACAATGCATTTGGGTATAAATTGCAGCTTGGATTATTTTCCAAACACACTCTGTTTAAATTGTTCTGTTCTACAAGTTTGATGTGTTTTAATAATAATAATAATAACTTTATTTATAAAGCGCTTTAAACAACCGCAGTTGCCACAAAGTGCTGTACATGAGAACTCATGGACAAAAAGTTATTACAAACTATTAAAAACCGTAAAACGAAGGACTAAAAAACAGTAAATATTAAAAGACATTAAAAGCACTAAGAACAGGAGCAATGTCTCAGCCAGTGTCGAAAGCCAGAGAATAAAAATGAGTTTTTAGGGAGGATTTGAAGATGGACAGTGAGGGGGCCTGTCTGATGTGCAACGGCAAGGTGTTCCAGAGTGCCGGAGCAGCAACAGAAAAGGCTCTATCCCCTCTGAGCTTCCACTTAGACCTTGGTACCTCAAGGAGCAGCTGATCAGCTGACCTGAGGCACCGGGCAGGAGCATATAGGTGGAGCAGCTCAGAGAGGTAAGGCGGGGCGAGCCCATTCAACGATTTGAAAACAAATAAAATAATTTTTAAATGAACTCGAAAGTGCACTGGGAGCCAATGAAGGGAGGCCAACATTGGCGTAATGTGCTCCCTCTTTCGAGTTCCGGTCAAAAGGCGAGCGGCAGCATTTTGAACCAGCTGGAGACGAGCCAATGAAGCTCGTGCGACTCCAAAGTAGAGTGCGTTACAGTAATCCAGCCTAGATGTAATAAAGGCATGGATTACTGTTTCAAAATGCTGCCGCTCGAGGATGGGCTTCACCTTTGCCAGCTTCCTTAGGTGAAAGAAGCTGGACTTAACCACCGCGCCTATTTGTTTATCTAGTTTAAAATCACCGTCCATCCTAAAACCCAGGTTTAAAACTGTTGGCTTTACGGACAATGCCAGTGGACCCAAGTCAACAAAGGGAGGTTCATGGCAGCCATTGGGGCCAAACAAAATCACCTCTGTCTTTTTTTCATTAAGTCCCAGAAAGTTTAAGGCCATCCAGGACTTAATGTCCTCAAGACAAGACAGAAGTGATTTTAGAGAATAGTCGTTTTCTTTCCTGAGTGGCATATATAACTGGCTATCATCTGCGTAAAAGTGAAAGGAGATGCCATGCCTTCTTAAAATTGAGCCCAGAGGAAGTAGGTATAGAGAGAAGAGCAGGGGCCCTAAAATTGAGCCCTGTGGAACCCCATATGCCAAGGGAGTGGAGGAGGATTCAAAGCCAGCAAGGCTTACACGCATGGTTCTGTCTGCCAGATAGGACCTGAACCATCCCAGGGCACTGCCACAAATGCCCACTTGTTTTACACACATAGATGCATTAAAGTTATTAATTCTTCAGTCTGGCAGAACAAGAAAGCCAATGATGGCTTGGTGTTTAAGTCTCACTTCAATTTTAGTTTGAGTTTGAGTTTAGATTATTGTCATGTGTACTGAGGTACAGTGAAAAGGTTTTGTTTACTCAATATCTACTCAATATAAAGGACATTACTTTCCTATTTTAACTAAAAATCTTTATTCCTATATAAATTATTGATATTTTAAAAAATTAACAGTAATGCACCATAACAGAAGTACCTGTACATCCCTTCAGCTGTCAGGAAATAAAAGATTACCTTGAAGTAAAAGGGGGTGAAAATGGATGCAAGTGACAGCAAGATCCCAAGCCAAGACTGCAAGATCAAAGATGTCAGTGATCAAAATTAGCCTGCATCTCAGAGTCTTTGCTGCCAGCCACTGAGTAGATCCACCCGTAGGATTTGGAAGGGGTTCTGGGTTGCAGGAGTATGATGGAGCATCATCCAACCAGGATATATTTTCTATTCTGGGGTTAACCTTGATAATGTCCTAGAGGCAGAGAACCTGGCGATATTCTTAGTTGCTAGTGGGAACTCTGTGCTGAGGTATGCATAAAATCCACTGCTGTAGAATATGGGTACCTACTGCAAATTAATGGGCCTAATGGGTTTGCCACAGTTTTTAATTCAGCCACATTCACAAAAGGACACAAAGTAGCAGGTCAGATAGCATCTCCGGAGAATATGCATAGGTGATGATTCAGGTTGAGACCTTTTTTCAGACTGAGGACTGTGGAAATGTGCACCGCAAGGGGAATTGGGGTGTTTGAAAATTGATGGAATACAGTTTTTAATTTCAAGAACACTGGAGTACAAAAGGAGAAAATACTTACTAAAAGAGTACAAGGCATTCATGAAAGCCGATCTAGAACACAGAAAAACGACACAAACTGCTAGAGTGACTCAGCGGGTCAGGCAGCATCCCTGGTGAACATAAATAGGTGACATTTCGGGTTGGAACCCTCTTCAGACTCCACAAAGTGCTAGTATAATTCAACGGGTTAGGCAGCATCCCTGGAGAACATGGATAGGTGATGTTTCAGGTCTGGATCCTTCTACTCGAACACTGTGATCAGTCTTCCTTCCATTAGGCCTCTTGTGCTTGCAAGTAATCCATATCCCTTCATTCCCCGCATATCCATGTACCTATCCAAAAGCTTTCTACCATATCTCCCTCCACCATCACACCTGCCAGTGGCTTCAAGCACCCACCACTGTGTAAAAAATCACCCAACACAACACCTTTATACTTTGCCCCTCTCACCTTAAAGCTGTGCCCTCCAGTTCTCTGACAATTCCAAGGTACACAAAAATGCTGGAGAAACTCAGCGGGTGCAGCAGCATCTATGGAGCGAAGGAGATAGGCAACATTTCCACCCTGGGTAAAAGTTTCTGACTGTCGATCCTGTCTATCCTGTCTCTGCCTCTCATCATTTTACATACTTCAATCAGGTCTCCCCTCGGCCTCTGACACTCCAAAAAAAAAATTCCATGTTTGTCCAACCTCTTCCTCTAGTTAATACCCTCTAACTCAGACAGCATTTCTGGTGAACCTTTTCTGCACCCTCGCCAAAACCTCCACATCTTTTCTGTCATGGGACGACCAGGCCAAAATACTCCAAAACCGGCCTAATCAAAGTCCTATTAAGCTTCAACATGACTTCCTGACTCATATACTCAGTGCCCCAACTGATGAAGGCAAGCATACCATGGACCTTTATTACCACTCTTCCTCCTTGTGTTGCCACTTTCACGGAGCTGTTGGCTTACACCCCAAGATCTGTCTGCACACCAATACTGTTAAGGGTCTCGCTATGAATTCTATACTTTCCCTTAAATTTGACCTCCCAAAATGCAACACCTTACACTTGCTTGGATTAAAGTCCATCTCCTCTTTCTCTTCCCATTTCTGACGCTGATGTATATTTCCGTTTAGTTTTAGTTTTAGCTTTAGACATACAGCGCGGAAACAGGCCCTTCAGCTCACCGAGTCCACGACGACCAGCGAACCGCGCACATTAACACTTTAACACATTAACACCATCCTACACACACTAGGGACAATTCACACATACACCACGCCAATTAACCTACATACCTATAGCGTTCACGGGGAGAACGTACAAAATCCGTACAGACAGCACCAGTAGTCAGGATTGAACTCGTTTATCCAGTGCTTTAAGCACTGTAAGGCAGCAACCTTACCGCTGCGCCACCGTGCTGCCCCTTCGATGAAAACTTTGACAGCTTGCTCATAGTCTGTGACCCCAGCAATCTTGTGTCATCTGCAAACTTTCTAAACAACCCATCTACGTTTACATCCAAGTCATTTACAGTATATATATATATATATATATATATATATCACAAACAACAGAGGCCCAGCGCAGATCCCTGCGGAAACTCGACTGTTTACAGATCTCCAGCGAGAATAACGCCCTTCTACCACAACCCTCTCCCTTCTTTGTGTAAGCCAGTTCAGAATCAAAACAACCAAGTCATTGTTGAGCCCGTGCATCTTAACATTCTGAATCAGCCTATCATGCAGCGGCAAGTTACCGGCAAGCAGGCCCGACTTGCCTGCCGTGGTCAGATGCTGGTGGAAGAACAGCCGAGTAGGTTCGGCTCGCCCACCATGGTCTCTGGCGGGACCAAGAACCCATCCAAAGGCTCGTGGTCGGCAGGACCTCGCCTGAAGGCCCATGGTCGATGGGACCGGGAACCCGCCCAAAGGCTCGGCAGACGACATAACCGTGAGAAAGCTGGAGTTGTCAGACGTGAGGAGCAAGGGCTGATAGGAGGGTGAACTGGGTAATGCATCCAGCGCCTTCAGGTAGGCCACAGGGGGTGCCCCCAGGACACAAAGATGGCCGGGCGAGGAGAGGAGCAGGACATCAGTTCGCGGAATCTGCTCCAGTACTTCGAGTGCGCAGGCCGACTGGACATTGAACTTTGAATTATGGCGCTAAAAATGGGGTCGTCTGTAGGTGTAATATAAGCAATTTCCCTGAGCAGTTGTATACGTGACAAATAAAGCACTATTGACTATGAGGGACTTTATCAAATGCGTTACTAAAGTCCATGTAGACAACATCCATTACCCTATCCTCATCGATCACCTTCATCAAAAAACACTATCAATTTTGTAAGACTTGACCTGCCATAGGCAAAGTCATGTTGAATGTCCCTAATAAGCCCATTGTCTTCCAAACGCAAGTAAGTCCTATTCTGAGGAATCCTCTTCCATCGCTTCTCAACCACTGGCGTGAGGCTCATTGGCCTATAGTTGCCTAGATCATCTCTACTTCCTTTCTTAAACAAAGGGATAACATTAGAAATTCTCCAGTCCTTTGGGACTTTGCCTGTGGCTGGAGGAGGTACAATGATCTATGTCCATGCCCATTCAATCTCCTGTCCTGCCTTTCTCAATAACTTGGAATGGATCCTATCAAGACCGAGGGAATTATCCACATGTAATGTGCTTCGAGAGCCCCGACACCACCTTCTTCTTGATCTCACACCACCCAAACACAATAATATTCTCCACACTGACCTTGCTGAACTCCATGTCCTTCCCCTTGGCGAATACAGATGCAAGGTACTCATTTAGTACCTAACCAACATTCTCTGATTCCAAGCATTAATTCCCTTCTTTATCCTTGGGCAGTCCTACCTTCTCCTTGGTTACCCTCTTTTTTTGATATATGTATAAAAAGCCTTAGGATTTTCTTTAATCGGGCTCAGCAATGGCACTCCATGGCCCTTTATTGGCCCTTCTAAATGCCCACTTTAGTTCTTTCCTGCTTGCTTTATATTTCTCAAAGGCCCTGTCTGATTTCATTTTTCTAAACCTTACATATGCTTCCTTTCCTTTTTGACCAAATTTACTTCTTTTGTCATCCAAGTTTCTGTCCCTACCTTGCCATCCCTACACCGGGGTGGAACATTGCAACCTTCACGTGGTCCGCCCTGTTTCGACGAATGCAATCTACCCGGCGTGCACAATCAAATAAGATCAAATAGAACAAGTTGTCCTACAACTTTAGGCTGTGCACGCCATCCGCAAGAAGAAGATCCCTACTCCCTGACAAAGTACTAATGTGGCAGTATGTGTGAGTGTGGTGTTTGAATATTCTCCTGGTGCTCCGGTTTCCCCCCACACTCCAAAGACGTCTAGGTTGTAGGTTAATTGGCTTTTGTAAATTGTACATTGTCCCTCGTGTATAGGATAGTGCTAGTGTATGGGGTGATCGCTGGTCGGTACGGACTCAGTGGGCCAAAGGGCCTGTTTCTGCGCTGTGTCTCACAAGTCCAATCGACCTGAATACATGGTTGAGCTGATGGTCCTTTTAAATGGTGCTGCCAGATACTTGATTAATTAGTGTGACCAAAACACAAAGTGCTGGAGGATCTCAGAATGTCAGGCAGCAGATGTGAAGGGAATGGACAGGCAACATCTTGGGCCGGACTGATTAATAGTGTGATGTTCTGAGAAGCCACTAACTGAAAGGTTGAATCCCAATTCAGCTGTGCTGGCTTTGAATGCGTTGTGTGTTTTGATCACTACCCTGAATACTTCCACAGGATGTGACATTCACCGCTCCTCTACACCTTCCATGCCAGGGACCGATATATAGATACTGATCAGCCATGATATGATTGAAGAGATTGAACAGACTACTCCTGATTGTGCATTCCTAATTATTCCTTTCAGCTGATTTGCTTAGCCTGTTAACTACTATTAAATTGAAAGGAAATCTCTGAAGCTTGCTGCCCTGGGGAATAAATAAGAATGCGAATTAGCCAGTTGTAGGAGCATGGATCTGTTGAGTTGGGCGGAGCAGACAGACAGACCCGAGCGCTGCCTCCAAATGGGAGCCTCAGCTGGTTACAACAAAGGCCATCCGAGCTACACGAGTTGGCTCTCTATTAATAACATCTTTGGACTGGTCTTGCAAGGCACAAGGTCGTGTCTGCTGCGAAACTCATTTTCTTCCACGAAAAGGAAAGGAGTTCTAAGCGGAAAACAATCCCGTGTTTTGGGGGCTTTGCGGATCTACTGATTTTTTTTTACATTGTGGAAAAGAACTATTTGGCTCATCGTGTCAATGCCAGTCACAGCTTGAGCTACTTTTGATCTAGTTGGAGCTTGGCCCATGCTTAATAACAGACGTAGGATCTTCACTGTTATGGCATCTGTGTAAGGTTCATAGGTTCTTAAGTCATAGGAGCAGATGCAGATCATTTGGCCCATCGAGACTACTCCACCATTCAATCATGGCTGATCTATCTTTCCCTCTCCATCCCATTTTCCTGCCTTCTCCCTGTAACTCTTGACACCCTGACCATTCAAGTATCTGTCAATCCCTGCCTTAAAAATATCCAATGACTTGGCCTCCACAGCCGTTTGTGGTAAGGAATTCCACAGATTTTCCACCTCTGTCTAAATAAATTCCTCCTCATCTTCTTTCTAATGTATTGGTTATATTGTAACCACCTCTAGCAATTCTTCTGGCAGCTTCCCACCACACTCTGGAAAAACCTGTCCCTCCAGTCCCCTTAAATCTTTTGCAACGTTTAAGAAACAATTAGATACATGGATAGGACAGGTTTGGAGGGACATTGGCCAAGTGCAGGCAGGTGGGACTATTGTCGATGGGACATGTTTGTCAGTGTGGGCAAGTTTCCACGCTGTACGACTCTATGACTGACTCTATAACTATTGACATGGGATAACTATTGTCCAGGGCACTTTGAATAATTCCTTTGCCCTTCATCAACTTAGTGCAATGGGATCTTTCACATTCTTCTGCGAGGTCAAACTTGTTTTCAAGTCTCATTCCTGAGATGTCATTGCCAAGAGTGCAGTGCTCACTCTGTACAGTGCATGGCAAAATGTAAGACAAGATTAAAAGAAGCTAAGTCCTGCAACTCAGCACTGGCCATCAAGCACTGAACCCGTGGCTCAACATATGTGGGCAAACCTGTAAGGCTTAACTTTTCTGCCTCTTTTATGAATCCCGGGACCCTATGATGGCAAGAGTTCTCCTCTGTGCTTTCTCTTTTATTATGATTTTTAGTCGATTCATCTTTCTTGCTTTATTTTGTTAATCTGCAGAACGAAATAATCTGCCCATCTCTAATTGCCCATCAAATGAATAACTTGTTCATTCATCTCAGAGAAGAAATGTTGGTGGCAGGGTTGGGGGGGGCTGGCAGTGCTTGGGGGGGGTGGCAGGGTTGGGGGGGTGGCAGTGCTTGGGAGAGTGGGATGTTTGGTGAACGTTGCCATGTTGGTTATAACCAGGCTAAAAACAATAACATTATGAAGAATGGTGTCACAAACTGACCTTGTATTCCCTGGGATGTGGAAAGTGATGTTGTAATTCATTTAAAGTGCTTAAATCATCAGCATACTACTTTGTTTGCAGCAAAGACCAGATTTACAATCTAAACTACTTGCAAGGGCCACTCACAAGAAAGATGTTCTATGTTAACCTTACAGAACAGGTGTGTGTATATTTAGTCATGTTTAAAGACACATATCCCATATATTCTGCTGTTTCTTTGCCATTTGCTTGCTGTTCCACTCACTGCGGCCCTTCCCTCCACTACTTTGCTCCCCGTCTCAACACCAGTCCAACACACACATCTTTCTCACCCATACCAGGTCATCTATGAAGCTTGAATCTCGTCCCCATCCCTCTGATTATCTCTCTTCACACCTGCGATTCAGTGGCAGCACAGTGGCCCAGGTGCGGCCTCACATTGCCAGTGACCTGCGGTACGATCCTGACCTTACGTGCTGTCTGCGTGGAGTTTGCGTGTTTTGTGACGGCGTGGGTTATAGAACGAGCTGTGGTAGGAGGTTGGTGAGGCTGGTACTTTCACAACATAAAAGAACCATTTAGACAGGTACGTGGATAGGACAGGTTTAGAGGGACATGGGGCAAATGCAGCCAGGTGGGACTAGTGTTGATGGTCGATGTGGGAAAGTTGGGCTGAAGGTCCCGTTTCCATGTTGGATGTCTATGACACAATGATTCTATCACCATGATGTTAATTCTGTGAAGCTGTAGCAGAGTAGTTGCGTTTCTAGTACACAACAGCCTGGAACATTGATTTAGAGGAGCGTCTTTGACTATCACCATGGCAGCTGGGGAATTTAAATTCAAGAAACTAAATAAATCTGGAATGAAAAACTAATATTAATAACAGTGATGGTGAAACTGCCAGATAGTTGTAAAAAAAAAAATCCATCTGGTTCATTAATGTTACTCAGGAAACATACTCTTCACCCCAAGCCTGGCATGTATGTGACTTCAAATCAACCTTGGTGTGGTTGACCCATAACTGCCCATTGAATAGCCTAGCAATCCCAGTCAATGATATTCACTGCCTGGCCCGCTTTTTATCCCGAACAGCCCCATCACAGAGGACTCTCTGATTTACAGACTGATCCCAGGGACACATTCAGAGATGGATATCGAGTGTTGCTGGAAGGTCATCAACCCGGTTGAAAGATGCTCTTTGGTCTGCCTGAAACTTTGTTGGCCTCCCAGCAGAGCGAGATGTCCGTCAGGTAATGTTGCCGACTGGCCCACTTCAGCCTGCAGGGTACGTGCTGAGGGACGCACTGAAGCTCGGTGCAGCCAACACCAAGACTCTGTGGGGGGGAACCACAGTCAAGGGTCCTTCCTCTGATGGATATTGGGAGTCAGAATGTGGTGGAGATGCCCCTCAAATATAGTCATAGAGTCATAGAGTGATACAGTGTGGAAACAGGCCCTTCGGCCCAACTTGCCCACATGTCCCAGCTACACTAGTCCCACCTGCCTGCACCTGGTCCATATCCCTCCAATCCTGTCCTAACCATGTACCTGTCCAACTACATCTTAAACAATGGGATAGTCCCAGCCTCAACTACCTCCTCTGGCAGCATGTTCCATATACCCACCACCCACTGTGTGAAAAAATTACCCCTCGGATTCCTACTAAATCTTTTATGGCGATAGTGAGGTCTAGAAATGGTAGGGAAATGTCGGAAATGGTCCAGGTGTATTTGAGTGCTGGATGGAAGTTAGTAGTGAAATGGATGAAGTCAGTGAGTTGTGTGTGGGTGCAGGAGGTAGCACCAATGCAGTCGTTGACGTAGCGGAGGTAGAGTTTGGGGATAGGTCCCTAGTATGCCTCGAACAAAGATTGCTCAACATACCCTACAAAGAGGCAGGCATAGCTTGGGCCCATGCGCATGCCCATAGCTACTCCTTGTATGTGGAGGAAATGGGAGGAGTCAAATGAAAAGTTGTTAAGGGTAAGGACCAACTCCGCTTGGCAGAAGAGAGTATCAGTAGACGGGGATTGGTTGGTTCTGCAGTCGAGGAAGAAACGGAGGGCTTTAACACTCAACTCCCCACTTCAACTCCACCTCCCATTCCGAATCCAACCTTTCTGTCCTGGACCTCCTCCATGGCCCACCGTAAATTGGAGGAGCAGTACCTCATATTTTACTTGGGCAGCGGTATGAAGATTGACTTCTCTAATTTCAGGTAGTCCCTGCTTTCACCCCCCCCCCCCCCTTCTCAGCTCTCCCTCAGCCCACTGTCTCTGCCTCTTCCTTTCTTCTTCTTGCCCCGCCCCCCTACCCTCCCCCCTCACATCACTGAAGAAGGGTCTCGACCCGAAACGTTGCCTATTTCCTTCGCTCCATAGATGCTGTCTCAACCTCTGAGTTTCTCCAGCATTTTTGTCTACCTAGCAGCTTTTGCGGCAAGTTGACTTTCCTGAGTGATCTTAGGAAGAAAAGACGTTGTATTGCCTTCTTTACCAGGGAGTGCATGTTAGTTGACCACCTGAGCTGCTGAGATGTGGGTGCCCAGGACCCTGAAACTGGAGACTGTCCACTCTTTCTCTGTTGATGTACAGTGGGGGATGGTCACCCTGCTTCTTCCTGAAGTCAATGATGAGCTCTTTTGTTTTCTTTGTATTGAGTGCTAAGTTGTTCTCTGAGCACCAGCCTATTAACCTCTGTACCTTCTCCCTGTAAACTGACACATCCCCCTCAGTGATCAGCCCCGCCACTGTTGTGTTGGCTGCAAATTTTATGATGGTGTTTGTGCTGTGGGTCGGTATGCAGTCATAGGTATAGAGGGAGTAGAGGAGGGGGCTCAGCACACAGCCTTGTGGAGCTCCTGTGCAGAGTGTCAGAGTAGGGGTGTGGAGGGGCCCATCCTGACTGACTGCAGCCGGTCCGTAAGGAAGTCCTTAATCCAAAGGCCAGATGTTGTGTTGGAAGCCAATGTCGGACAGCTTGTGATACAAATAGCAGTCGTGCGTATGCTCCCCGTTGTTCTAGGTGGAGCAGCATTGTATGGACGGCAGTGGCAATGGCGTCGTCTGTTGATCTGTTTGCTCTGTACGCATATTGCCGTTGATCCAGGGTTGATGGGAGAGCAGCCTTGATGTGCTTAAGGACCAATCTCTCCAGGCGCTTCATAATTATTGGTGTTAGTGCAACCGACCTGTTGTCGTTGAGGCAGGTTATGGCTGTCTGCTTCGGAACTGGCACTGTTTCCGATGTTTTTAGGCAAGTGGGGACCATGCAGTGTGCCATGGATTAATTGAAGGTTTTTGTCAATACGTTAGTTATCAGCACAGTCTCTGAGAACCCATCCTGGGACTCTGTCCGGACCGGCTGCCTTCCTTCCTTCCATATGTTAACATTACGGAGTGTGTCTGTGTGTGACATCAGCAGTCCGTATGATGAGTGTCTGGCTGTTGGGTGTTGGAGCTGGAGTAGTGGGCATGACCGTCTCTCTCCGCTCATGGCGGCCAAAGTGGTTGAGCTGTTCTGCCAGAGAGGCACTGTTGCTGGTGGATGAGTTGGTTTTGTTTTTGTAGTTGTGATGTGCCGTATACCTTGCCATACGAGACAGGAATCTGAGTTGTTGAAGGACTCTCGATGCTTCGCTTATAGGCTGCTTTGGCATTCTTGATGCCCCTCTTCAGGTCGGACCTGGCCGCACTATACAGCTCAGTGTTGCCGGACCAAAAAGCCATACTGCGGCCTTTTAAAAGGAGTCGGACGCCTTTGGTCATCCATGTTTGTTGTTGGGAGGCATGCGGATGCATTTAGTGTTAGTGACATTATCTACACCGCTTTTGATGTAAAAAAGTGCAGTGGAGGTGTAGGTGTCAATGTCCTCGTCCTCAAACAAGTCCCAGTCGGTTTGGTTAAAGCTGTAATTGCCCAGAAGCTCCCTCGGGCCACACCATGCGGAACCTTGTCGAATGCCTTACTGAAATCCATGTACACAACATCTACAGCTCTGCCCTCACCGACCTTTTTGGTCACGTCTTCAAAATAATCAATCAGATTTATGAGACAAAACCATGCTGACTTTCTCTAGTCTGCCCTTGCCAATCCAAATGCCTGTATAACCTATCCCTCAGAATACACTCCAGTAACTTTCCAACTACAGCTCACCAGCCTATAGCTCCCAGCATTTTCCTTGGAGCCCTTATTGAAAAGAGACACAACGTTTGCCACCATCTAGTCTTCCGGCACCTCTCCTGTATTTAGGAACGACTCATAAATTTCAACCAGGGCTCCCACAATTTCCTCTCTAGTTTCCCGCAATGTCCTCGGAAGGGAATATGCGAAGGGATTTCATGCCAGGGGCCCTATAATTAACATAGGTTTCACTGGCACATACATTTACAATTTTTCCCTGTTTGCCTTTCTTAAAGAAAAGAACAATACTGACTATTCTCCAATCTCAATGCCCTCGCCTTTGGCTAAAGAAGATGCAAGGAACGCAATCAAGGCCCCAGTAAGCTCCTTCCCTTTGACTTGAATTCCATGAATAAGATGAAAAATAACCCCTTTGACATGATGGCAATATTCAACTGATTGTGGTATCCTTGGATAAACTGAATTCAATAGGACTCAGAGGTGCCATAATTTGTGAGATGAGCAGACTTGGCACAGGGGAATGGTTATGTTTATGGAGGCCAATTGTCTCGGCACCAGGATACTGATAAGGTCTAGTTTACAGGGAACTGATGTGGTTCAGGTGTAAATTCCAAGGTCCAAATATCTTCCGCTATTTCTTTAAATTTTTCCATTATAAATAATAAAGGGAAGATGTTGCCAGTTGCTTACTTAATCTTCAAGACCATTAAGAAATAAAGTAGTCCATGTCTATTTGTGGCAACCTGCAGGAAACATTGAACTATATTCTATCACGGACAATTAATTATTTTTGATCACAATTCAATTCCTTCTAGAGGATGTCCAGGGGGAGGGGGGGAGAAGAGGTAGGGGGATGAGGGCAGATGCTGTGGGTGTTAGTGGTGATGCTGGGGTGGGATGCAAAGAACGTTCATTTCTAACGAACCAGACCAGCCATTAACATGTCTTTCCTATAAAAGTAGATAATTGGCTGAGAATTCTGTAACAATATCTCATCTCCTGACTGCCTAAAGCTAAAGCATCTCTAAACTTTCATGGTGCATGTTAGATGAAATATTCTTCATATATATCAATGGATTCAGCTGCACCTGTATTCAAGAGGTTACATGTGGTTGTGGACAAAGTTCTCTGCTTTATGGGCATTGTGTCCATTGAATTAAGCAGCAATTGGTAATGTCCACAGGGCACATTGCACACATCTACTTGAAAGCTCGTCTGCTTTACCACCTACTAGAAGGGTAATGCACAGAAACCAATTAACCTACCAACCAGCATATCTCTGGTATGTGGGAGGGAACTCAAAACATCTGCCTCTCCACTTCTCCTTTGATATCTTCCCTAAAACCCACTTGGTACCAATCATTTTCTCTCTTCTCCCATAATGTTCTTCCTCGGGTTGTTTCAGGTTTTTAAAAGTTGGGCTTCTTTGAAGTTATTTTGTTATAGTTTAGTTTAGAGATGCAGCGCAGAAACAGGCCCTTCGGCCCTCCGAGTCCGCACCGACCAGCGAACCCCGCACACTAACACTACCCTACACACACTAGGGTCAATTTGCATTCATACCAAACCGACAAACCTGTACATCTTTGGAGTGTGAGAGGAACCCGAAGATCTCGGAAAAAAACCCACGCAGGTCACGGGGAGAACGTATAAACTTTCTAGTTTAATCTCTTCAAAAAATATGCACCAAAACCATCAACAGTAACTTGTGTTGTTTAATAACTTATAAACGTTCTAGTTTATACGTTCTAGACAGCTCCCGTAGTCGGATCGAACCCAGGACCCTGGTCTCTAGCGCTGGAACCAGCTACTCCGGCGGCCGCTGCGCCACCGTGCCGCCAATTGCTTGCAGACTTCTTCCTTTGAATTTGAATGTTGCCGTTTATGGTTTTGGTGCATAAATTTTGAAGAGGTTAAATTAGTTCTCTTTTGACTATGCTGGTTTTCAAGGCGGCGATTGAGACATTGAGGGTTTGTAAAATCATTAACTGTAGGGCAGCGTTTAAACTGAAATGAATTACATCCGAAGATGATCGCTGGATTTGATGAGTAAACATTGGAAGTGTTGAATTGGTCTTGAGAAACTTGTCTTTTTGAGGCAGTGCCTCCTATAGATCCGAAACCCTTCTTCAGTGTGAAGAAGGGTTTCGGCCCGAAACGTTGACTATCTCCTTCGCTCCATAGATGCTGCTGCACCCGCTGAGTTTCTCCAGCATTTTTGTGTACCTTCGATTTTCCAGCATCTGCAGTTCCTTCTTAAACACCTCCTATAGATCACTTCAGTGGTGGGGAGACCAATACCTGTGATGCGCAAGGATTATGTTCATTAAAAGTTCTGTTTTATATCTGAAATTCAGTAAAATGGTATTTTCCAACATGGCTGGTTTTGGCAATTCAGTAATTTATAGGTGAAAATTCTATTTCGAAACTACCATGATTTAGTTTAATTAACAGACACAGGCCCTTCGGCCATTGAATCCTCGTTGACCATTGATCACTATCAATTGATCATTAGTTTATTCAAATAAACTAAATTGTAAACTAATTCGGACTAATTGTATGTTATTCAACTTTTTCCCCATTTCTACACAGTGCGAACAATTTTTACAGAGACCAATTAACATGCAAACTGAGATGTGGGGGGAAACCCGAGAATCCAAAAGCCACGTGTTCAGAGGAAAAGCATGCAAACTCCACGCAGACAGCACCTGAGGTGAGGATCAACCCCGGGTCTCTAGCACTGTGAGGCAGCCTCTCTACCTGCTGCTCCACTGTTCTTATTTCATTTTATTTAAATATGAATAAAATTATAGCAAACAGGAGGCCTCGTTTAATAGTTTCAATAATCCTTTCGTCTTCGATCCATGTTTTTTTCCTTTCAGTGATTATTGATAAAGTATCCTGGTCATAAACAATTCACTTCACAATTTAATAAGGACTGTTCTTATGGTATCAAACTCAAAGTCAATCAACCATTTTTTACTGAGACACAAGGAACTGCAAATGCTGGAATTTTGAGCAAAACACAAACGTCTGGAGGAACGCAGTGGATCAGGTAGCATCTGTGGGGGGAATGGATAGACGACGTTTTGGGTCCGGACTCTTCCTCAGACTGATTGGTGGTTAATATGTTTATTTTTGATTCAGTTGCATTTGCTCATGATGCAGTAACATCCTTTAGGGTGAGGGGGGAGAGATTTAATGGAACCCGAGTGGGTAACTGTTTTACACAATGAGCTGCCAGAGGAGGAGGTTGAGGCAGGTACTATCGCAACCTTTAAGAAACATTTAGACAGGTACATGGATAGGACAGGTTTAGAGGGATATGGACCAAAAGCAGGTTGGGGGTTCAGTATTGATGTGGATAGAGAACTGGCTGGCAGACAGGAAGCAAAGAGTAGGAGTAAACGGGTCCTTTTCACAATGGCAGGCAGTGACTAGTGGGGTACCGCAAGGCTCAGTGCTGGGACCCCAGCTATTTACAATATATATTAATTATTTGGACGAGGGAATTGAATGCAACATCCCCAAATTTGCGGATGACAAGAAGCTGGGGGGCAGTGTTAGCTGTGAGGAGGATGCTAGGAGGATGCAAGGTGACTTGGATAGGCTGGGTGAGTGGGCAAACGCATGGCAGATGCAGTATAATGTGGATACATTTGAGGTTATCCACTTTGGTGGAAAAAACAGGAAAGTAGACTATTATCTGAATGGTGGCCGATTAGGAAAAGGGGAGATGCAACGAGACCTGGGTGTCATGGTACACCAGTCATTAAAAGTAGGCATGCAGGTGCAGCAGGCAGTGAAGAAAGCGAATGGTATGTTAGCATTCATAGCAAAAGGATTTGAGTATAGGAGCAGGGAGGTTCTACTGCAGTTATACAGGGTCTTGGTGAGACCACACCTGGAATATTGCGTACAGTTTTGGTCTCCTAATCTGAGGAAAGACATTCTTGCCATAGAGGGAGTACAGAGAAGGTTCACCAGACTGATTCCTGGGATGGCAGGACTTTCATATGAAGAAAGATTGGATAGACTCGGCTTGTACGCGCTAGAATTTAGAAGATTGAGGGGAGGATCTTATAGAAACTTACAAAATTCTTAAGGGGTTGGACAGGCTAGATGCAGGAAGATTGTTCCCGATGTTGGGGAAGTCCAGAACAAGGGGTCACAGTTTAAGGATAAGGGGGAAATCTTTTAGGACCGAGATGAGGAAAACATTTTTCACACAGAGAGTGGTGAATCTCTGGAATTCTCTGCCACAGAGGGTAGTTGAGGCCAGTTCATTGGCTATATTTAAGAGGGAGTTTGATGTGGCCCTTGTGGCTAAAGGGATCAGGGGGTATGGAGAGAAGGCAGGTACAGGATACTGAGTTGGATGATCAGCCATGATCATATTGAATGGCGGTGCAGGCTCGAAGGGCCGAATAGCCTACTCCTGCACCTATTTTCTATGTTTCTATGTCTATGTTTCTATGTGCGACTAGTGTAGATGGGTCATGTTGATCGGTGTGGGAAAATTGGGCCGAAGGGTCTGTTTTCACGCTGTATCACTCTAGGACCCTGTGTATTTACGCTTTAATCAATGGCTGTGGTTAATTGAAATATGATTATCGTGCAATTAAAAATATCACAAATTATTTCACAAAATGCAAATTTTTCAGCGCTGTGTTCCAGAACGGCGAGCCAGGGATGAACAGACGAAGAAACTGAATCAATTGCGTATGCTTTATCGGTTTAAGAGTCGAAAATCGGCGTTAGCCTGAATTTCGAGGAAAACGACCACTGAAGTGACTGCAGTTGCGATATATTTGAGGTTGGGTTGCATTTAAAATATGGCAAGTTGGTAACTTCCAAATATAATGACTACCCGTGGACGGGCCAAAAGTCGCTACCGAAATAATTTTAAACTTGGAGATTATTTGAAGTTTTGCTGTGCGATAAATTGCATCAACAAGTCGAAAATATGCGAGTAAGTGGCGGTTTGCCATTTCAGTATCTGGGTCATATTTAACGCTATCGGTTGTGTTTTATCTGGTTATTAAAGCTCATTTCATTTGGGTGGCACGGTGGTGCAGCAGTAGAGTTGCTGCCTTTCACAGCGCCAGAGACCCGGGTTCAATCCTAACGACGGGTGCTGTCTGTACGGAGTTTGTACGCTCTCCCCATGTCCTGCGTGGGTTTTCACCGGGTGCTCCGGTTTCCTCCCACACTCCAAAGACGTACATGTTTGTAGGTTCATTGATTTCGGTTAAAAAAAATGTCCCTAGTGTGTGTGGGATAGTGTTCATGTGCGGGGATCGCTGGTCGGCGCGGACTCTTTTCCCCGCTGTATCTCCAAATGAAACCATTTCGGATTCGGGCTTTCGGACCCTGTCTTGGATGTCTGTGGCCGTGTTGCATTTTCTGGCCCTCCTCCTGCAAAGAGGAACCCCCCCCCCCCCCCCCCCCCCCCCCCCCCCCCCAGCACGGCACCTTGTTCCCAAGGGGCAGCGCCGGCAGATCTCCTCCCGCTAAAAAGCCGCCTTAAGTCATAGCCATAGAGTGATACAGTGTAGAAAGGAATCCAAGTCATGAGCTTTGTCTTTGATGCCCCCATCATCTCTATCCAGCGCACAGGTCCCTCAATACTCTACCCAGTCCATCCACTTATAGTCATTCAGCGTGGAAACAGGCCTTTCGACCCAACTTGCCCACACCGGGCTACATGTCCCAGCTACATTAGTCCCACCTGTCTGCGTTTAATCCATATCCAATCCTGTCCTATCCATATACCTGGTATACAAAAACGCTGGAGAAACTCAGCGGGTGCAGCAGCATCTATGGAGCGAAGGAAATACATATACCTGTCTAAATGTTTCTTAAATGTTGGGATAGTGCCAGCCTCACCAATCTCCTCTGGCAGCTTGTTCCATACACCCACTATCCTTTGTGTGGAACACGTTACCCCTCAGATTCCTATTAAATATTTTCCCTTTCACTTTAACCCTATGTCTTCTGGCCCTCTGTGCACCTACTCTGGGCAAGAGACTCTGCATTTACCCGATCAATTCCTCTCATGATGTTATACACAAGTGTTAAGTGTGCATCGCGCTTCCTCGCTGAATCTTTCTGCTTTCCTTTCCCGAAATAATCAGCAGGAGGTGAGAAAGTTCCCTGGTATCCCGCTGAGGCCATGGAGATTCCAGCAGTATCTCTGCCAAGAGATCCTGCAGAATCTCTGCTCATCGATTCTCCCACACTGGGCCGCTTTTAAGAGATTTCCAGGAAAGCGGTCCACTCTCACTCAGATCTACGTGGGCTGGCCGCTCGCACAAAGGAGCACTGGGCTACCAGATTAGTAGGATTAGAGGAGATTCACATATGTCCAGTTCAAGCAATTTGTATTCAAAGCTTTAGTTTACACTTTACAAATGCCACGGAAGGGAAAGTAGGGAGAAAGAGTCGCCGTCATCTCCAGCTTTCAGCAAGCTGCGAGTGACAGCGCTCCCTCGGCCCAGTTTCTCGCAGCTCGCATCCAAACAGGCGGATGAGCACCAGTCAGTACCGCTCGCCACTGCGCTGGTCAATTCCGACGGGTAAAATGCCATTGACTATTAACATGGAGTTTCTTTGGGACCTTATTTCCAGAAACATTAAAAAAAAACGATCGTGGCATGTTTGATGTAGGCTCCCGGGTGTTCAATAATTAAACAAATCATAAATGTAAATCCAGGTACGCCACTAAATATTTTTTTATGCGCGAAATGCGTGAGGCTATATATATATATTTTTTAACTTAAACTCGCTAATTATTATATTTTGCCGGATCAAAAATCCGCTGATAAATCCCGTTTCAAAGTATAACCGACACACATTTGTTCCATTTCGTTCATGTTAATTATCTGAACATGCGATTAGTATTCGAATGATTTTGGATGCGAGTTTCTCCACGTTGTTTGATGAACCCGTGGAACCCGTGTGATTCGTGTACTGGAATAATGGTCATTTTGATTACTTCTGCATCCAACTGCTAAACGGTTGTAGGGGTTTCATCAATAAACTAACCGTTATGTTCGATAAATATGAAGTTGACAAATACAATAAGAACGTGCGTGTGTTCGGCATCCCGCTAAATATTTCCGGCTTTATCGGTAAAACAAATACGTTCCATTTCCATAAAAAAAATGTCCAGGTGCATAGATTACTGCTCGCTGCTCCCACACACTATCACTTGAGTGTTTATTCCAATCACCGGGAACTAAAGATTCCAACGAAACCCAAGGTACCATTTCCAAACACACTTAACCGTGGCATTTGTCGTCACCCATGTTCTACTAAAACATAGGCATTCACAATAAACAGAGAGATCGGTGACACGAGTGAATAAAGAGCTCATCTTCTATATAGACCACAGATCAGGGATTTCGACATCACGTCGTGGCTCAAGAGCCCTCTCCTTTTGACCGCCAGTTGGCAAACACATTAGTTTTGAAGAGTCCAGTAGAACTTTCTCCTTCGGTTTAAAAAAAAGTCAAACAGGAATATAAATTAAAAAAACGGTAATTGCACTTTAGTGTCGCTTCTTGAAACCTCTATATCCCGCCTTCTCCGTATCTGGTTCATTTCCCTATTGGTAGCTAGTCCTCTTCAGAAATGACCAATACGTTGACTAACAAGCGGGGCAAATCATTCCTCGCTGTGTGTGTGATTACAAACAAGCTACCGCAGTTGTTTATAAAGGCATAATATCGGGAAGGATAAAGGTGAAGTTGAAATGAAACTTTAACTCGGCCTACAGTTTCTGCAGGAAACGGTAACACATTTAAACATAATTTCGTTCCATCGCTCAAAGTATGGAATTGTGAATTATGCTTTTTGGATTGTAGTTTTGTCCACGGTTTCCTCTTGGGATTGTTTTCTCCCCCTCTGTGTATGTTTATAATAAGAATGAAGGAGAGCCCGAGGGAAATTTGACAGTCAGTGCTATTTACCTCAGCGTGCGCCTTCCCTCTAATGCTACACGTATACAGTTACTACACACAACATACACATAACAAAACACATCACCTCTTTGACGCGCGCATAAACAACCAGTTCAAATCTGACACAGAAACATATACAGACGCAAGGAGAGGTAAACACATGTAGTCACGGGTGCATATAGGATATAGAAACTGTTCGCGGCCCCGAACACTGCAAACTGAGAGCGTCCGCCAAGAACTTCCTCCAATATATCCACAACCTTGCGAATTATCGATTCTGAAAACAAGTTACAGATCGCTTACGGCCGTGGAAAGGGCGTTCAGGAACCGCCGCATATTTTACTAAACGTTGACGCGCACATTCAACCATTCTGCGAACTCTTTTGATTTTCGATTGCCTTTAATGTAAAAGGCGCTGTTGACAAAGAAAGAATTAAAAAAAAACCAATTAATTGCTTTGCAATAACCAGGGTACTGATTTGGATGGCAACGAGTCAACAGTTTTAGAGACTCAATTTCACCGGGAATGAAGCATGTAGCATATAGTCGACCCATTGTTGTAGTTCAGGAAACTGGAATAAGTTACAGGCAACCATAAAATATGGCATTACGACGTTAAATTCATTTGATCAAAATGTTACAGATCTCATCATTTATACATGACAACTATAAACACGAATTATGTGCATACAACATTTTCAGTGCCGTTGAAGATTATTCCGTTTATGTTTGTGTTGAAACACTCTTACTACAAGCTCCCCATACACTGATACGCATCATGCAACTTATTTTATCCCAAGCATCTTCTGAAAGAAAATGTTCTCGTTTTCACCAATTAGACTCTCAAGTTTTTGAGAGCTTCGTAGTTCTGCCCTCCCCCCCACCCCCCCCTCTGACTCTAGCTCCCGCTCCCCCCCCCCCCCCCCCCCCCCCCCTCCCCCCCGCTCTCTCTCCCTCTCCCTCTCTCTCTCGGCTCTGCGCTGATCTGTCGCTGGGAGGCGCGTGCTTTCTCTTTGCTTGAAGCCTTGTTCAGTTTCATCTTCCACATGCTGGCTCTATAATCCCTCCTTTCTTGCCACATTGCCCCGATCCGTGATATGAATTGATATATTTTTGCGCCGGAGGGGGGGGGGCTGTCTGTTTTTCGCTGTTTGTCCAATTGTAAACAGACATTATCGTACTGTTTCAAGCATTTCACTGTAAAATACATATGGTAAAATACATATGGTAAAATACATATTCATTTTTCCAAAAACAATCACGAAACAGCAGTCGACCAGTTACATATTTTCCGAGTTAGTGTCAGCAATTGCGTGTTTTAGTTAAGTAGTGGTTATATAAAGTTACAATTGTTTCGTTTAAAAATATCGATTCGTGTATTTTTTTATAACGTTAAACATATTAGCTATAATTTTAAATTAAAACGATTTAACGTGGACGTCAAGATTTGATTTGTGATTTAGCCGAATTTGTAATCTTGGTATAAATGGTAAGTTTAAATTGATCTGAATTACAAACTTAAAGGACTGGGGTCAGTGCGCATACTGCTATTTAAACGTCCACTTGCTGCGAGGCAGCAGCCTCCTCCTCCTCTCTCTCTCTCTCTCTCTCCACATCACCCATGGTAGGGCGTCCCGTAAAGAGAAAGCACAATGAATATGAATAAGACAGAGCTAAATGGAACCGTCAAAGCTGCACCGCCCTCTAAGATCTCCACGTCATACTAACAAGACCATTATGTATAGGAGGGAGCTTTTGTTTCCCTGCACTCTGCACCTCTATAAAAAGCTTCTTTTAAAACCAAAATTCGTTCAACATCACAACTGGCCAAGAGGTCCAGCCCGTTCGGGGGAGCGCTTCTGAGTTAATAGGAGACGCCTGTGTGTGTGTGTTTTTTTCAGTTGCTTGTTTTTGTCATTGACGTTGTAGGTTGGCAACAAAACAAGATCTCAAGCTATTGACTAGAGAATATCTCATAATAACGAGAGGCAATAAAATGAATTCCGACTCAAGCTCTCTGTCTAGCAGAGCTTCTTCGCCAGACGTGGACGATATTTATTTGCGAAACCATCTCCAGCACCAGGACCCCAGGATGAACTCGGTTTCTGCCACGCAGAGTGAACTGCTCCAACAGCTCGCCAACGAACACAACATCACAGCCCTCAGCAATTCAGATGATAAGTCGGGGGGCAAGTTCAAAGTGAAAAAGCTCCTCTCGGAACAAGACCTGCAGAACCTCCGGTTGAAGATCAACGGGAGAGAGCGCAAGAGGATGCATGACTTGAACCTAGCGATGGACGGTCTCCGGGAGGTCATGCCTTACGCCCACGGACCGTCAGTGAGGAAACTTTCCAAAATTGCTACTTTGTTGTTGGCCAGAAATTACATCCTGATGCTGTCGAACTCTCTGGAAGAGATGAAAAGGCTAGTGGGGGAGATTTATGGCGGGCACCATTCTGCTTTTCACTGCGGGACTGTTGGACATTCTGCCGGGCACCCGGGACACCCCACATCTGCCCACCAGATCCATCCCATATTGAGCAGCGCCTTGACCTCTTCCCCTTCATCGATTTCAGCTTCGCTGCCGGGGATCAGCGCGATAAGGCCCCCTCATTCGCTGTTGAAAACGTCTCAGGCGCCCCCTGCACCGTTAGGTAACACCTTCCAACACTGGGCAGGTTTGCCGTGCCCTTGCACCATCTGCCAGGTGCCACCGCCACCGCACATCTCAGCCCTAAGCACAGCGAGCATGGCAAGGCTCTCTACAGATGGTAAAGACTTAATGAAGTAAGGTCTAATTTTGCCAGCGGTGATTGTTATTACACAAAAAGACGCCTTGTTGCATAAGAAGACTGATCTTATGCTGCGTTTTTTAAAGGAAAGACTATCAGCTAACTCCAGCGACCAGATCTGATTGCATGCATGCTTGAAGTTTTTTTATAAATTGTGAATTTTCTTTTTCCGAAACGATATCTCGTGTAGCCAAGCAAGTTATGAAAAAAGGGCATTTCCTTGTAACAAGGATTTGGCACTTGAGTATTTATTTGACTGTATAAATAACTACACGTGGGAAGAAGCATGGGAAACAGTGCAAATAGAGTAAGAAAGTGTGTGTGTGAGAGAGAGAGAGAAAGAGAGAGAGAGAGATAGAGGCAGTGAAAGAGAGAGAGAGAGAGAGAGAGAGAGAGGGAGAGAGACAGAGAGAGAGACAGAGAGAGAGACAGAGAGAAACAGTGAGCGAGAGAGGGAAACAGAGAGCGAGAGGGAGAGAGACAGACAGAATGTGATTTTGTCATTATTAGAATCCCTATAGCGCCAGAGGTAATGAGATTGCTGAAACGTAGTTATTAGCGGAGGTGTGTCTGTGTTGTCCATGTTGCTTGGACCTGCATGGCCTGTGCATACAAATTTGTTGTAAAATAACTCACTCGTTCTCCAACATTTACTGCAACGATTTTGTTACACATCCAAGACAACACCCGTATCTTTTATTTTTGTATTATCGCGATGATTTATGGATATATTTATTAAAGCCCAGTGTCCTTGAATGATCACGTTTGAATAAAAGTCAATTTAAAACGAATTGAAGCAAGAATTATTTTTTATGTTTATTTTTGTGTTGTCCATTGGCTGCAGGCAATACGACCGACTCCTGCACGCAGCTTGTCATTGGATTAAACTCCGTGCAATTGACCAAAAGTTGGTTTTTTACGGTGACCTTCTAATGTTGTAGAAAATTAGATAAATCGCACTGTTTACCTAACTGCATTTACCGTTTATTGCTACATAACGCATGCATTGAAGGTTACACCTTAAATTTAACAGATAGATTATGCAATATCTTACTTGTAGAAACCTTCCCTGCTAATGCTGCATGTTGTAGCAAATCTGGCATTTGCGTTCAGGGTGTTTTTCAGTGATCGGATAATGGACCGGTGCATTGTCAGTGATAATGATATTTATGCTGTCGCATTGGCGTTTGAATGGTCTCCGTACAAATGGAGCCACACTTGTAAACACCCCCTTAACAAATGTGTTTCTTAAACCCACCGCTGCATTAACAGGTTAATGGACACGAGAGAGCGAGCGTGAATGGTAAATGGCCCCAGCCCAGATAAAATCGGGTTTTTGATAAATTAGTCTTTAATTTGGATTGTACCTGTAACTGATATAACACGCACTCACAGCGACAGTGGACATGATGTTTAAAATGGTGGTGAACCAACTCGCTCCAAACACGCGAAGTTTCCGTTCTCGCTTTCAGCTCACCCATGGACACAGAGCTGCGTGTGTCGCTCGCACGCCTTTGGTGGTTAGTCCACAACATCTGAGATTTCAGAAGTATCGGTGGCCGAAGTCTTCAAGTTCAAGCTTGTCAGCAAGAAGCGAGTGGGAGGCGACAGCTTCCCCTGGTCAAAGTCGCTGCGATGAGTCGCGGAAGAAAGGATACGAATCGAACGAAGCAGAGTTCTAAATCGGGAGTACATTATGAAACAAAGATTTAGAATAATATCGCACAGAATACATCGACGTTAGGTTTTACTTCACTAGCTTCATATCGAGTCTGTTGACTAAGTGTTTTGGGCGTAAGAACGCTTCAGAGATTTCTATAATAATAACAATAATACACGATATAAAGGAAACAATTGGGTTAAATCAGAACTATTGGAAAGTATTATAGACACAAAATACTGGAGGAATTACTCGGTGGGACAGTGTGTGTAGGGAGGAACTGCAGATGCTCCTTTAAGTAACTTCGTTTCTCGGTTGAGCCGGGGATAAATGGAAACTTAGCCAATGTCTCGGCAATGTTTTAAGATGTTTTTGCTTTTACTATCTCTGAACTCATCCACAAAACAATTGACAAAGGGGTGGTTTAGCAACAAAAAAAAACAACACAATTCGGGCCAAGCATTGAAACCACGCACTTGTCCAAAATATATAATAAATATAAAAAGTGATATGTGCTCACGTTTCTGTGTCGATGTAGTTCGGACGTTCAAAAAACTACTTTTCATAAACTGGGTCAGGTAAGAGCAACACAATCCAACACATCATCTTTATTTAACAATTAAGATGAGAGTTAAAATGTTTCCTGATTGGAAATTAAAGTGATGCAACATCACACAGACACGACAATGTAACTGCTGAACATCGGGGGAGATGAATTGCAAAATCTCGTGAAATTGATTAAATTTCCTGTCTCTTATTTACTGCCTGGACCTGTTCGCTACATTCCGCGCAAGGTTTGGGGAAATCCACGAAAGAGCCAGTAAGCGGAGAATGTAAGTAAATTGTTGCGGGTGAATAATGGGAGGAAGTACTGAGGGGAGTCGGTGGAGTGTACATCACACACTCGTTAGTTGAAGCAAGCTCAATGCAAGACTACACATTCCATCCACTTGTTAAGTGGTGCAAATAAAAGAGCGGATTGAGTTCCTGTTGTACGTTTATAGGTTGGAAGCCTCTTGTTTAGTCCCCGTCCCCCCGTCCCCCAGATTTACTGCTAACAATAAAGGCTTGTCATTTAGCATTTCGGTTTCGGCTGCAAACAGCACTGAACAGCAGCGGAGGCGCAGAATGGACTGGCAGATGGAGCAAGATTAACTACATGCAAATGTATTCCTTTTGCTTGTGGTGGTGGCCAGCTTATTCGCAAATAATTGTCATTTTTACTATCCCCCATTTAATTCATAGTTCACCGAAGAAAGTGCCAGCCGTTGGATTAAATCTCGAATATATTGCACGTATGAAATGATTTCAGCGTTTCCTAAACTATTATTTATTGGATCCTCGAAATAATTCATGTTTCAATGTACATCAGTTCTCGTTTTATATGTCATGAAAAGCAACAGCCAATTAACTAACTACACGTTCCCTAACAATTGGCAAGTGTTTACTTACGCTTAATTAAACACCTTTGTTATCAGAAAATTTAAAAAAAACGAAATTCTCCAGTAAATAAGTGAAGTGAATGTACAGATATCGGGTACCTTTGACTGAAATAATCAATAAAATCACTGCTGGATCGTTGTTCGTTTATTGCTGTTTTCCAGACAATGAAATTCTGAAATAAAGGTTTTTTTTTAAAGTTTATTTTTGTTAAGATTTACTGTGAATATCTCACAATCGCTTTAGTTTCACAAATCATTGCCACTCCTAATGGGTACTGGTTATTCCACTTGCACATGGCTCACTGATCGGATGCTGTCGAATAAATGCTTCTCATTGACTTTTCATTGACTTTTCAAATGCTTCTCATTGAAGACGAACACCGCGTTTTTCGATTTTATATTTTGCTTCTATTGGCGGAACAAATCGCCGGTAAACAGAATTTTAGCTTCCAATTAATTTTAATTGAAGATAAGCCTGATAACCATGAACAGAGCGCCCGATCACATTAACTTAAGGCGCTGGACTAGTGTCGGTCTCGCGTTGACTCAAAACATAGACAGGCTTAAATAAAAACATCCTAACCAACCAGAAAGAAATGTTTTGAGGCAACTAAACCGTTTGTTTTTTTCGAAGATCTAACCTTTTTTTTAAAAAAAAACTCGGTATATCATCGTGGTCAAAATTAGAAAAAAATTGCCGATAATAACTTTTGCAGTGGATTAGAAAAGACTTCTGTTTTAATTACCACCCCCTGTCCGGTTTCTTTAGTTTTCTAGCAATTGTCAAATCATTCCGAATCGTTATCTTAACACACCCATCTAGAAACGTTTTATATGTTTTGTGTTTTTCTTTTCTAAATCCTCAGCCGAACAATGTCAACATTATCAGGGCACTTTGGGATGGGAGCGAAGAATTTTTCTTTAGTTTTTTTTTAAATCGTAGAAACCCCCACGCATCTCACCAGTGGCCACTAAGTAGATAAATCTGCTAAATTAGATGCGAAATGTTTCGCTGTTTTCTCCAAATTCTCAAAGGACACACCTGTTGTCTAAGCAGTTTTTAACCAGCTTGCTAAGCAGATTTGACAGATCAAAGGAATCGAGCGCTACACATGAACTTTAATAATAGAACAGCCCTTAGCTAGAGCTACAGTCAGGCCGTGGCTTGTGCCAGGGACATTAAGCTTGCAATTGAAAATAAATTTTATTTGAATAAGGACCTCTGCCTGATCAGAGGGTTCGCCGACCCTGAAACAAAGGCAGTTGGAGATAACTTATTGACTCAATTGACAGCCTGAATGCAGTTCATTATACTTGCTCACTCTCACTAAATGTGGCAGGTTTTAAAAGTGAATTAGGCGGCAGGTGCACATACCATTTCTCTTTTCTCTTGGGAGAGCAGTGGACCAGATATCACCTGATTCCGTATGTACTAGTGTTCGCAGTTCGCGCTTCCTCTTTCCCTTGCCCGCTCCTTAAACGCCGACATTGGAGCGGACCAGAATTTCGTGATAGTTTAGTTTGTATTTCTCAATGCCCGGTTCTTAGTTCCGACCATGTTGCATTTCGCCCCCTTGTTTTGTTGCTGCTGCTAAAGCAGATGGCGTTGGTCACAAATGGCTGTCATTGAGTGTTTGTCTGCCTGCCAGTAACCTATAGTTCAGGGAATCCCTCAGAGAGTGTATCAGCACTCGGTCCACGGATAGAACAATCGACGCCAGCCAACTGCACTGTCTTATGATCCACACGACCATGTTTATTGGGCAGCATATCACAGAAAACTGTTGCCACGACTTGCGCGCTTACTTTAAAGACATCTTGAAGTGTGTTCCGTGATTGTATTACACTTCCTCCCCTCCCCCACCACCACCACCTCCGCCCCAAAAATAAGCATTTGCACTACTCGCGAAAGTGGTACATTGGGTTAACTTTTGCTGCGTTCTCGCAGTTGCTGGATGAAGGCTCCTTTCAACTGACATCGATGTGAGGTGCAAATCAGGGTGGGGGTGGGAGGGGGGGGGGGGGGGGGGGGGGGGGAGAGGGACAGAAGCTGTTCCCATTTCAGGACATCAAGGAGAACTTGTGGCCCTAATGTCACTTGCACATTTCTTAAGGACTACTGTTCCCAATTTCAAATTTCACGTTTTGCCACTGTACCCCTTGAACATGCCTAACAAAGCAAAACAAACGACAACATTCCTTTCTTTCTTTAAAAAAAAAACTGAGCTGCGGGTGGCTCGCTTAAAAGATCCTTCGTTGTTTTTAAGCTTAAACGATACAATTTTGACCAAACGCGCAGTAACACAATTGTACGTTGAAATCTTGTGAAAAGGGTGTGAACAATAAGAATTAAACAGTTTGCTTTGGGACCGCTGTGAAGTCGCTACATGTCTGATGTATTTCTACTCTCGTTAGCCATCGGCCTTCTCAGCATCTTTATATTAAACACAACGCACAAAAAAAAATAATTATTTCCATGGCGTATCTCTAAAACTAAAACAAAAACCAAATATGCTCAAGTTTCCCCAAGCCTCTCAATATCTGTAGGAGAACTGGAGTAAGTATAGGGAGGAACTGTAGATGCTGCTTTACACCGAAGATATACCTCAAATGCTGGAGTACTCAGCGCGTCAGGCAGCATCTCTGGAGAAAAGGAATAGGTGACGTTTCGGGTCGAGACCCTTCATCAGACTGGTGCATATTTAGTTTTAGTTTTTCATCTTATATTCTTTTTGTCTTATATTTGGGCATGCTGACACAGAATCTCACGCACCTACTTACATCCAACAAAGAGATTAGATATAAGAACATTATAACGAAGCTCAGTTTCAGTTTAGTTTATTGTCACGTGTACCGAGGTACGGTGAAAGACAATACATGATTACAATCGAGCCATTTACAGTGTATAGATACGTGATAAGGGAGTAACGTTTAATGCAAGGTTTAGCCAGCAAAGCGCGGCCAAGGATAGTCGGAGGGTCACCAAAGAGATAGATAGTAGTTCAGGACTGCTCTTTGGTTGTGGTAGGACGATTCAGTTGACTGATAACGGCTGGGAAGAAACTGTCTCTGAATCTGAATCTACGCTACTCGAAATTTCAGTATATCTCACTCGCGTGCAATATTCATGGGCTATAACATGTTTGAACCTGTGAGAAGAAGGAAGGGAAGGGAGGAGGGGGCTTTCTGAAATATCTTCTGAAACCTGATAAATATTGAATAATAAAAGGAAGCTACAAATCTGTGAAAGGAACAGGTCGCTGAATAGTTTCCACTGGTTTTGGTTGATGCTTGGACCACGAGAAATGTATACTTCGTACACTTGGCAAGATTGCAGCGTTGTGCAGTGAGTGGTGTGGTGCCAGATCTGTTCGTGCCCATTACTGTAAAGTGTTACTGGGGTGTGTAGCGAGATACAAATGCGCCAAGCCTTATTTACGGGCGAAGACCTTGGTGGGGTTGGGGGTTGTTGGGGGGGTGGTAGCGAAAAACATGACAAAGCAATATTTACCGTGCATCAGTGTGTAAAGAGTAATGGAGGGTCGCCGTAAGTGTTTGTAAATTATTGATCACTTTGATTCAACAGAGAAACATTTAGCAGACTGTGATAGCATTTGGCTGCAATGCAGAAGGGAACCTGCGTGCACATAAAGTCACTGCAATGAGAAAATGGTAAGATCATTCTTATTTCTACTGATCGACCGATTGATTACTAAAAGGCATAAAAAGCCACGAGCAGCAAATGAAGAAACGCATGCGAATTTGTTAAAAAATTCCAGAGATGGAATGCTTGCAAATGGAATTCGCCAAAGCTTAGACGGGGCAGTGAAAAGGATTTTGCATTTTAAGGAGCAGGGGGAGAGGATGGTGGAGTGAGGTTTTATTCAGTGTTTCAGCAATAGTACTGATCCAAGGAGTCAAATGGTCTAATTTTGTATTGCAGGTTTCTATGATTTGTTTTTAGTTAATCCATGGAACACAGCATTAACTTGTTATCTATCCTTATTTTTGTTTTTGAGAAGGGGGTGGCTAGGCACTTTCCTGAACAGTGAATTTGGCATGTTATCACATTGCTATCCAGTAAACCTATTGGAGCTGACGCCTTTCTCCTTTTCTTCATATATAGTCACAGTGTGGGATATAATGAAACATCTAGATGAGTAGACGTTTCATTATAATTTGTACAATCTTGATCTCTTTAGACTTTTAGATTAAATCTCTTTAGACTTTTAGATATTTTAGATTTTAGAGATACAGCGCGAAAACAGGCCCTTCGGCTCACCGAGTCCACGCCGACCAGCGATCACCCCCCGTACACTAACACTATCCTACACAGTATGGACATTTTTAAAACAATTTTACCGAAGCCAAACCTGTACGCCTTTGGCGTGCGGAAGGAAACCGGAGCACCCGGAGAAAAACCCACGCGGTCACCGGGAAAAGGTACAAACTCCGTACAGACAACATCCGTAGTCAGGATGGAACCCGGGTCTCTGTCGCAGTAAGGCAGCAACTCGAACAGCAACTCGAACCTTGCAGCTCTTACAGTTTGAACATTACATTTTTTTTAATGAGTCCTGGAAAAAGAAAATACTATTGAAAAATGTACTTTTTTGCTTATTATTCCGATAATTATATATGTTCAGATACTGATATCAATAATGATTTCCAGAGTTCGATCAGTTCTAAATTGTTTTCAAACTTTGGAAGGTAACCCTGCATTTTTTTTTAAGATTGTACTAAATTCTAATAGTGGTCATTGGCTTGACTCTGTAATGTTAATTTACTGCTCTGTCTTCAAAATGTAGATCAGCAATCCACCTTCCAGTTTTGTTTTTGCCATTCATTTTCTTTAGTCATTTGGGAGTTTAACCCCACAATTCTCTTACAGTGTTGTGGTTTTGATTCTTAAAAACAGGACATTAAAAATAAGTACTTAGTTTGTGGTAACAAAAGCAGTGCTTCGCCAGAAAGTACCCTGTAGTAAACTACCTGTTTAAGTGATAGATAAGGAAGGATTGAAACACATCATGGACACTGCCATGTACAATAGATTATCATACATTCAGTATCTGGAAGTTTCTTCCTCACTGTAGGTGTTTAGTTTTGTTTAGAGATATCACATGGAAACGGGCCCTTTGGCCCACAGAATCCATGCCAACCATAGATCACCCAATGTTATTCCACTTTCTCATTCACAATAGTGGTAATTTATAGAGATCAAGTCATCTACAAACCAGCACATCTTTGGAAGGAAACAGGAGCGCCCGGAGGAAACCCACACAGTTACAGGGAGAACGTGCAGACTCCACACAGACGGACCTCAAGATCGGATCGAACCTGGGTCTCTAGCACTGAGGCAGCAACTCTACCAGCTGCACCACTGTGTTTGGATTAATTTAATTTTATATGGTAACATCTTCTTGTAAGATTTTTAAGAATCCATTTCATTTGCTTTTACATTTTCCGTCAGTTTTATGTAGAATTTTTTAAATATAGTGTTTGAATTCTGCTGATCCATCTGCTCCCGACATTGGTTTTGAAATGTTTTCAAACTTGTTCCTTATAAAGTTGAAAGTTTACCATTATTAGGTTTGGTAATTTATAGTCTACATTGTTGTATTTTAATTTACTCAACCTTCAACTAAAATCGGAATTATCGGTAAAGAATGCCTATGGAAGATTAGATCCACGCACATTCCCCAGCCCTCCACCCCATACCCTTCCCTTCAGAAGAAAGTTACACACTACAGTGGTCTCACCTATTTATTTATATTGGTATCCATTCTTATGGTCTACTGGATTCAGTCTGACCATTTTAAAAACAATTAGGATCAATGTAAAATTATTCTTTGTGAAATCTCAAGGCAGCAAAATGGATGAAATGTCACCACGTAAATACTCATGATTACAATCTTTTTGTTTTACAGGCCAGTAGAGATGTCAAATGTTGAATAGTTTCCTCTCACTTTTGGCTCAAAACATTAATTGTTTTAACAGTTCTGATTGCATTCCATCACAGCAAGCAACAATTTCATCAACTGAATTGAATTAATATCATGTTCATAAGTCATAGGAGCAGTATTAGGCCATTCGCCCCATCAAGTCTACCCCTTCATTCAATCATGGCTGATCTATCTTGCCCACTTAACCCCATTTTCCTGCCTTCTCCCTGTAACCCCTGACACCCGTACTAATCACAAATCTGTTAATCTCCATCTTGAAATGTCCATTGACCTGGCCTCCACGGCCTTCTGTGGAAATAAATTCCACAGATTCACCACCCTCTGACTAAAGAAATACCTCCTGTGACAATGTGACAACAGGTGCCATGTCAGTGTGACAGGTACTGATGACTGCCAGCCCCCCCCCCCCCAGTTATGATTTATCAAATATTTATGCGTGGCTGCAAGAACATTAAAACCTTTACAATAAATACAATTTGACCGGCTTATCCACTGATGACTACACTACATCTTGATGCTTTAAAAATATTGCATTGCCTGGAAAGCACTAACATATGTCCAAAAGTACTTGACAGTAAAGATAACAAGGGACATCCTGAAGTTGTGAAAGATGCTGTAAAACTGAAGAGCCAATGAGTCACAATGGCACAAAAGGAAGCCCCAATTCAGCCTTCAAGCACCAATATAATTTCCATTTGATATTAATGATCATCTCAGCTTCTGTAGGCTGCGAGAACTAGGTCCCTACGACTTGCTGCATTGAAAACAACTTCCTCACATTGTCCCTGTTTCTCTTGTTCAATATTCGGAATCTGTTTTCTCTTATCTTCGGACGGCACTGTGGCGCAGCAGTAGAGTCGCTGCCTTAACGCAGCGGAGACCCGTGTTCGATCCTGATCACTGGTACTGCCTGTTTGGAGTTTGTACATTCTTCCCCTGATAGATTGGGTTTTGTCCGGGTGCTCCGGTTTCCTCCCACACTCCAATGACATACAGGTTTGTAGGTTAATTTGCTTCGGTAAAATTGTAAATTGTCCTTAGTGTCGGCGCGGACTTGGTGGCAAGGGCGGAGCTCGCTATCAAAACATGGAGGGGACGGGGGACACAATTTTTTGGCGGCCACGCGCGCATGCGCACACTCACACTCACACTCACACACACACGCGCGAGGCTTCGGAGGCTCAATCCAGCGCTAAATGCAGCTCAATTTTGCCTGTCTCACCGGGTTAACCAACAGGCCTGTCTGGACTGACGGGACACCAGCGCTGCTTCTCCACGCTGGCCATATTTCCCGCAAGTCCAGGGAGGGCTGTAGGTTCACTTGGCGGGACAGGCAGAGTTGAGCTGGGTTTAGCGCTGTTTCTCTGCGCTGGCTGTGGGCCTGGAGGTACAGCTCTCATCTGACTGCCGACCTCTCTGGCCACCCGTGGGAGGGGGGGGGGGGGGAGGGCACTGGGGACAGCGCCGGAGACCCGACCGGGATCGATCCTGCCTGCGGATGAGGCACAGGTCTGTGCCACGTCTCCCTCCTCCAATCGCCGCGCTCTATCCTCAGTCCCACCACCCCCCCCACTCCTCCCTCCTCCAATCATCGCGCCCTCGATCATCAGTCCCACCCCCACTGTCTCGCGGAAAGCTGAGATTTTAAAATCCGGATCACAAAAACTTGGGGGGAGTGTCCCCTACTTCTCAAAACATGGGGGGGATGTGTCCCCTCTGGGCCCCCCCGGGTTTTCTGTCCCTGCTCGGTGGGCCGACAGGCCTGTTCCCGCGCTGTATTTCTAAAGTCTAAAGACTAAAGCAACTTGTCATTACGTGTTTAAGAAGGAACCGCAGATGCTGGAAAATTGAAGGTAGACAAAAAAGCTGGAGAAACACAGCAGGCGAGGCAGCATCTATGGAGCGAAGGAAATTGGCAACGTTTCGAGTCTGAAGAAGGGTCTTGACCCGAAACGTTGCCTATTTCCTTCGCTCAATAGATGCTGCCTCACCCGCTGAGTTTCGCCAGCTTTTTTGTCTACCTTATCATTATGTGTGTATTCTTGCATATTCACATTTTTTTATCTGCCATATCTAAATCTGCCATTATCTCATCAACACGTCCATGTCTTCCCTCAACCTTCTTGTCCAAAGAGAACAACGCCATGTCTCAGCAACCTACCAGTAAAATACACAAAACTATTCTGATATATCTCGCCTGCAGGCTCTCGTACCTTAATATTTTTTCCTAACGTGTGCTGAGCAGAAATAGATGCAAGATTGTGGTCTAACCAGAGCTGTTATAATGGTTCTGCATAACCTCCATGTTTACGCATGGATCACCTCAATTTAAGAAGTCAAGGGCATCAAATTGAAGTCAATTTAAGGGTGGCACAGTGGCGCAGTGGCGCAGCAGTAGAGGTGCTGCTTTACAGTGCCAGAGACCCGAGTTCGATCCTGACTACGGGTGCTGTCTGTACGGACTTTGTACTTTCTCCCTGTGACCGGCTGGTGTTTTCTCCAGGTTCTTTGCATTCCTTCCACATTCCAAAGACGTACAGGTTTGTAGGTTAATTGGTTTTGGTAAGTTGTAAAATTGTCCCTAGTATGTAAGATAGTGTTAGTGTACAGAGTGATCACTGGTCAGCGCAGACTCAGTGGGCTGAAACGCCTGATTCTGCACTGTATCTCCAAAGTCTACAGTCCAAAATCCCTAATACTTTACTAACTACATTCTCCATATGTCTTGCCACTTTCAATGCACATAAACTTCCAGGTCTCTCTATTCCTGCAGCATACCAGCCATTTGTCAACCACTAACTTTATATTGAAGTTGTTTTAATCATCTTTGCATGTGGCCTAGTTAAATGCATCTTAACAATTGTAATTTAATTGAAAGGGATCTAAGAACGATAAGAAATTTGTCCCTTTACCCTTCTCCAATCTGGAGTATGGAGTGAAATGTGACAGGCCTTTGTTGTCTTTTTGACACAGCTACTCACTACTTTCACCAATTAGGACAATGATAATCCCATCCTTACGGTCTTCAATAATCAGTTGCAACTATACTAGATTAGAATGGTTCTTTCGATGTCTGCCATCTTCCAGTCCCTCAGTGGGCAGCACGGTGGTGTCAAGAGTCAAGAGTGTTTTATTGTCATAAATCCCGGATGGAACAATTAAATTGTAGAGCTACTGCCTTACAGTACCAGAGACCGGTATTTGTCTGTATGGAGTTTGTACGTTCTCCCCGTGACCTGCGTGGGTTTCCTCTGAGATCTTCGGTTTCCTCCCACACTCCAAAGGTTTATATGTTAATTGGCTTGGTATAAATGTAAAATTGTCCCTAGTGTGTGTTGGGTAGTGTTAATGTGTGGTGATCGCTGATCGGTGTGGACTCGGTGGGCCGAAGGTCCTGTTTCCGTGCTGTATCTCTAAACTAAACTAAAAGTCAAGAAACTGCCCTTCCATGTATTGATGCAGACAGAGGGCAAGGTGATGTGATCAAACATATTGCCAGACCCTCAACTAATCAAAATCCAACTCCCACATATGGGAGTCAATGGACACTGTAATCACCGATGAGAAACTTGTTTACACTCATCTCTTGAATCAAAGCATAGTGAGAACAGTCACAATATCCCTGTGTGAAGTGAGAACTCGGGGACTTGGACTTTACGACTCAACTATTTCCTACTTTGACTATCTGAGCCATTGAGAGCCAGCCCCACATTAGCAAATCCCAGGACATAAAGCAATAAACCTTTAATATATATATATATATATATATATATATATATATATCACTAACTTTGCATTCTACACATTTAAAGATTATGCAGACTTTTCCCCATATATTATCACTTTTAACATTTCAAAATTGATTTCCTTTACTGAAAAATTGAACCTCTAATTTTGGAAAGTTTAAAAAATATATAGGTTTAAATATATCAATTTTATTTTTGCAATTTTGATGACTGCATGGGTAACACAAAACCCCCCCATAATTTGATATGAAATAGAAAGTGACAACAGTGTACCTGCAGTTCGATGTAAAAACATTGGTTTTTTGACATGCTAATTGAGTGAAAATATACAGATAACGCTGGGGAAAAAAAACCTCCTGTTAAAAATATGGCCACAGTTGCTGAATGTAGGTAAGAATTGTGTTTGTAGTGAAAGAAGACCATTACGGACTGAAATCAGAGATGATATCGGAGATTAGATGACCATATTGGCCGAATCTCAGGGGAGGTGTGTGAAATGAATCAGATTAAATGAAATTGATACAGTGAATACTTAATCAAACAGACAAAGGTAGTCTGCACAGCTAATTAGGGGCAAATAGTGTGTCCCTCTTGTACCTCATTTAACTGACAAATTGTGCAGACAATTTTAATGGTAAATCTGTTTAGTAAAGAGATGGCTGATCAACTGACAGCTTGGCAAAATGTGGTTTCTGCAACACCACATGATGCTTATGTAAATGAAGCTGGGTACAGCTGATCTCAAAGACTGACAATATCTGTTTGAACCAATGTCAGATGGGGTTCCTACATGGAGTTTATTGTATACTTCCATTATTTTTACTTCCTTTCTTTTAATTACAGACACCTAGGCTAGATTTAATTAGCCTTCTTTCGAATCACATAACATATAATACCTTTCACATTTTTTAAGTGCGTCTCACTTTAATCCACCACAGCAAAAACAGTTTATGACGAGTCTGTATTTATAGGACTGAAAGCTGTGTCATATTGTGTTTCTTAAGGTTTCTGGTGAATGCAGCATTACCTCCACTTTGTGTACTTCTTGTTGTTTTTATTACTCTTTGTAAGATTTTCTGATAAGCCTTTCCTGACCTACAATCTACCTCATTGGAGACCCTCAGACTATCGTTAATTGGACTTTACTGGACTTTATTTTGTTTAAATGTTATTCCCTTTGTCGTGTATAGTCATGTGTAGTCTTTCTGCCGACTGGATAACATGCAACAAAAGTCTCATTGGAGACCCTCGAACTATCTTTAATCCCTTTAGCTTGTATCTGTACACTGTGGACGGCTCGATTGTAATCGTGCATAGTCCTTCGGTTGGCTGGATGGTACACAACAAAGAACTTATCACTGTACCATGTGACAATAAATAAAACTAAACTAAACTAAGATAAGGGTAAAATACATATTTTAAAAAGATGGAATAAGCTATGTACAATATATTATAGAAAGCAGCTGATTTTCAGCCATGGGTTTAAAAATTAAACCCGAGGGAAAGACTTACTTGTTAAAATGCTGAAACGTACGAACAGTTTGAGCTGCTTGAGGACAGTGAGGTTAAGCCTTGCTCAATGACGCTCCTTGACATCAGTGATGCAGAAAGAGTATCCTGTGTAATGTAAAATGGCTCTGTTGAACCTTGTGGGATGAGACTGGCTTGATCATGATCTTTCCCAGAAGGCCATCCTAGGAGCTGAGACAACTGCCTTCCCAGCAGGCAGTAGAAGTGGCTCCTAACTGACTTTCAATCCAAAGAGAGACACAAAATGTTGGAGTCATTCAGCAGATCGGGCAACATCCCTGGGGAAAAGGAATAGATGACTTTTCGGGTCGAAACCCTTCGTCAGACTGAGAGTCAGGGAGAGGGAAAATAGAGGTATGGGATGGTGCAGAACAAAGCAGAGCCTGCATCGATGACTCAGGAAAAGTGGAGCCCACAATGGTTCATTGTTGGCTGGGGATGAGGTCTGCAAATGCTTCTTGCATTTTATAAAGACCAGGGTACTTTAGAAGTAATCAGTAGGTCGAACAGCAAGCAGGGGGAAAGAAAAGGAATTACATCTTTGGGCCAAGGACCCTTCCCCACAACTAAAAAATAAAACAAGTTATGTAGCAATGAGGGGAAGAGGTGGAGGGAATGTTTGCAATAGTATGCAGACCACATTTGACAAAATAACAATTATTTTAAAGTTCGGCAGCTGGAAACAGAAATGAAAAAGGAAGCAAACTGACGTATGTATGGAGAGAGAATAAAACACTTTGGATGCACCTAATACCATTTTCCTCTGTTCCCTCTGTCCTTCCTTTCTCTGCAACATAACAAGCTTGTTTGCTTTTTTTTGCTCTTCAGATTAAGGGCACTTGATCAAAACATCAATTCTGTTTCTTTCCCCATTGATGCCGTTTGAACGCAAGAATAAGGATTCAATTCATTTGTTGAATTTCTGATTTATATATTAACTGTGTGTATTGGGTTTAGGGTTAGGTTTGTCACATGTGCAGTGAACAGCTTTGTTTTGCGTGATATCCAAACAGATCAGATATACCATACATAAATACAATCAAGTTAAACTCAAATATTCTTCTTCTCACTCCTTTTCGAGCTTGTACAGACACAGAGTTGGACATTGGAACTTTGATTTTGTTCTTCTCATTGCTTTGTAAATATTGATTGTAATGTCCAATTGTTTGATAATTTCGATTTTGTTAATATTAATGTCGTTAATGTCTTTACTTGTTCGGAATAAATAAATAAATAAATAAATAAATAAATAGATAAATAAATAAATAAATACAATAGATAGAGCAAAGGGGACGATGCAGAGTGCAGAATTAGAGTGCATGGTTTAAAAGTGAGAGGGGAAAGATTTAATAGGAACATGAGAGGTAGCTTTTTCACAGAGGATAGTGGATATATGAAATGAGTAGCCAAAGGAAGTAGTGGAGGCAGTTAGAATAACAACATTTAAAAAACATTTGAACATGTACATGGATAGGAAAGGTTTTGTAGGGATACAATCAAACACAGGTAAATGGGACTAACTTCGATGGGGCAATTTCGTCAGCTTAGATGAGTTGGACTAAAAGGCTTGTTTCTGTGTTGTATGATCTATGACACATATTTCATTGCTACAATATATTATCTTTAGTTTAGTTTAGAGATACAGCGCGAAAACAGGTCCTTCAGCCCTCCGAGTCCATGTCGACCAGCGATCCCCGCACATTAACACTATCCTACACCAACTAGTAGCGTTGTTACAAAACCTACCATCAGCGGCACTCCATCTCTGCCACTGCGTGCAATTCCGGAGGCTTTGGAGGGGGTGGGGGATTAAAATGCAGGTTTGTATTGGTTGTCGGAGAGGGATTTCCTCGGGCTGTTAGCTGATGAAGAAAAATCATACGCGCTTCCCTTCCCGGTTTAAAAAAACATTTGCTGGACGATTGCATCGCTGGATTGAACTTAAACACGACTATAAACACCTTCAACATCACGGATCGCAATATCAGGACAAAACAAAAGGTATGTCATTTATTTAACATATTATTTTGCTTTTTGGTGTGGCTTCATTTTAATCTTATAATGGAAAAAATGTTATTTAGGCCCACATACGAACCGGCCGTGTCTTGCCTGCCAATATGGGCTTAAATTTATGGCAACGGCCACATTCCAATCGATCACATTCCAGAAACATCCACTCTCAAGATAATCAAATCATTATTTTTTTGCACAATCATGTCATAAGAACATCTAAATCATCAATATTTTGTGTTATTGTCCATCCATGATCAATATTTTCATACTAAGTATCCACAATACAATTTTAGTCACATGTATTGTGCAAAAAATAATGATTTTGATCATCTTGAGAGTGGATGTTTCTGGATTAATTTATGGGAATTAAACATTAAATTCCTTCCATTTGGCATATAAATTCATGACAAAGTGAGATTTAAAAATCATGTTATATTGCGAATTCTTGTGTGAATGGGATCAGTTTGTTACTTGTTATTTGGATGCTTAGGCTTTTTAAATTTGTTATCCTTTTCTTAAGAATTGGATAGATGTTTAGATCTTCGGCAGATGGCACAATGGGCTAAGTGTTCGGCTGGCAACCCGAAGGTGGCCGGTTCGAATCCTGCTTGGAGTGTGTACTGTCGTTGTGTCCTTGGGCAAGACACTTCACCTACCTTTGCCTGGGACTAGAGACGGAAATTAGCTACTGATTGGCTACAATCTCGCATATTTACATGCAAAATGTTCATTAATATGCACTGTCCCTATAAACAAATTATTATTATTATTATTATTATTATTATTATTATTATTATTATTATTATTATTATTATTATTATTATTATTATTATTATTATTATTATGATTATTATTATTATTATTATTATTATTATTATCTAGTAATTGAATTCAGATGAATTTAATTGATTAGATGAATTTAATTGATTTGATGAAACTGATGAATATGAATTTTTTGTTGGGTATTTATTATTTGTTTCAGCATTTAATTTTATCATTCTAAAACTGCAAATAATAATGTTTCTGTTAATGCTGTTCAGTGGGTTTTTTTCTTTACATTTTAAACAGATGTCTCCGAAGAAGAAATGCAAAATTGTCAATCCAAATGCCCAGCAAAAGAGACTGATTTAGACAGCATTCACAAAGATCCTCCGAATTTGGACTACTCCAAATGTGATGATCTACAGGACATTCTTAATGGGAAAGTAGTGGGCAGAAAGGCATGTCATGTATTGTTTGAAGAACAAAAACTTGTAGTTTACAATGCCAAAATTGAAAAGTTGAGGAAAAACAAGGTGTTCAGAGTTGCTTATTGGTTACAATCTGAGAAGTATGATGATGCTACTGATTAAAAAAAATAATTGCACTACTATGACTGTATGCACGTAAATATATTAATTTATTGCTCATATTCTATGTAGCTCTTCTAGGGAGATGCTAACTGCATTTCGTTGTCTCTGTATTGTACACTGCACAATGACAATAAAGTTTGAATCTGAATCTGAATCTGAATCTTATGATATGCCAATGTGATCTTCTCCATAAAGACTTGGTCTTTTGCTAGAAATTGAAATTTCTTTACCTATCTGTTACGGTGTTCATTACTATTTCCGTCACAACGGTCAATTTTGTAATTAGCTACATTTAGGTAACTAACTAATTATATGCTTTAATTTTAGGTCATCCAAGTAAGATGTTTCATATTTGTTTCAGAATGCTTCAATCTATAATAACTGAAAATTTAATTGCTCTCTTAATTTTTAAGAAAGTTATGGGCTTTTGACTGTCCTCGATCACAGCTTTTGTGTTAAGTCAATGGAAAAGCAATAGGGAACAAGATGCTAATTAGGTATCAAATTAAAGTTCATGCTTTTTTATGCTAATCTATGGGATAAATTGCAGGCTTGATTTTTAAAATCTCAAAATGTTGTAACATTCCTACTACTAGTGACAATTTACACATACACCAAGCCAATTAACCTACATACCTGTACGTCTTTGGAGTGTGGAGGGAAATCGAAGATCTCGGAGAAAACCCATGCAGGTCATGGGAGAACGTACAAACGCCGTACAGCCAGCACCCGTAGTCGGGGTCTTCTGTAGAAACATTTTCAATGTATGCCCAATACTTTCATTAAAAAGTATATACATACTAGACTCACAGTATCAGTGTGCAGGTATAGTTTCCTTTAGTTTTCAACCATCTTGAGGATAACGCAGTAATAATATCACTGTTTTATGCTACACTTATGCAGTATGATGGCAATCTATCGTATTCCTGTGGTAAATGCAAACCACTGGTATAATAGCATGGCATACCTACTCTTCAGAAGTCAATTTTCTTGCAATCAGAGCCTTCATTAACATGGGCCTGGGTGGGCTTTCATATTATTTCAGCTCCAGGATAACAGCCGGTTAAGTCAATGTAATGTGGATTAATCTGATTTACCTCATTAGTTGCAGAAGTCTAACATTCCCACTTGGGAGAATAAACTGGCACTGGTAGTACAGTTGCTTTCATGTGTTCTGGGTAAAGCCAGACACAGTTAGCACTCCAATTGGATGCACAACTGAGAAAGCCAATCCACATGAGCAGGCTAAGCATGATGAAACGTTAAAGTTGTTCAATTTGGCATAACAGATAAAAATGCAGCTAAAATCTGCTTTGTTTGCCTCTAAATAAAGTTGTTATATCAGTGTGTCAATTAAATTGAATGATGCCCATGTTATCTCAAGTCCACCCCGTACCTTTCTCATATCTGAATCAAGAGGCTAGAGACTCAAGTCCCATTCCAGAGCAGAATGCCACAATACAGGTTGACAATCCAGCGCAGTAGTGAGGCAGTGCCACTGTGCAGGAGCTACAGCTGTACAGATCGTACCTTAAAATGAGCGCCTGCCAGCTCTCCAATACGGATGAAAGAAAAAATCTCCAAACAGCACAAGTTATCCCAGGTCTCTCTCAGCCAACACTTATCCTTCGTTCAATGTAACCGAAATTGGTTATCTGGTCTCAGGGAAGAACTTAAACAAGAAGTTAAGGAAACTAAAATAGGCCATGATCATATTGAATGGTGGTGCAGGCTCGAAGGGCCGAATGGCCTACTCCTGCACCTATTTTTTATGTTTCTATGTTTCTATGTTCTGGGCAAGTAAGATTAGAGAGATTGATCAGCCATGATCACATTGAATGGCGGTGCTGGCTCGAAGGGCCGAATGGCCTACTCCTGCACCTATTGTCTATTGTCTAATCCTAAAGCATTTTACATGCATGTCAGTAGCAAGAATTTGGTTAGAGGAATGTCTACTCAAGCACAATGGAAGGAATTTATGTGTAGCATCAGCAGAAGTAGAAAGGTGGAAAAGGTCTGAACGAGTTCTTTGCATTGGTATTCTGTGAGGAGAAGGACATGCATGATGGTGAGATTAGGGATGGGTTTGTCTGTGCTGCGTCTTGTCGACATCAAGAAGGAAAAGTTTTTTTGATTGATACGTTGTTATCACATGAAATTATTTGCTTTGCATTCCATACACAAAGTATGCAAAGAGTACAGGGAGCCAACAAGGATACAAAGTGTTCAAAGTGTTCAATGTAGTCCCCAATGGTCCCTCTTTGCTCTCGCAGATTAGGAGCCTTGCTGTCCCCAGTAAGCATTGGGGCCATGAGTCTTCAGGTTGGGAGTTGGGAGTCTTGAGAAACGTTCATCTCCATCAGACCTCAAGACCAGATGAGATCTATGGCAGGATGCTGAGGGAAGTAAAGAAGGATGTTTATGGGGCCTTGACAGAGATCTCTGTACAGTATACTCCTTAACCACAGACGAGGCCCCCCCCCCCCCCCCAAAGGCGTCAAAGTCGCGCTCACGGCCAGTGGCAGAACTGCTGCGCCGCTGAAGGTAAGTTTTGTAACATACCTAGTATGAGTCACCGCGCTAGGCGGGTGTTGCCTGGCTTTTACCGCGACCTCCTGAAAGCCAGAAATTTGGTTACCTTCAGCCAGGGCGCTGCTCCTCAGGGGGAGGGGGGTGTTGTGGAGAGGCTGTGATGGTGGGTGTCGAGGAGAGGCGTGTGCTTGGAGCGATTCCGGACGAGCTTACCCACACTCCGTCAGAATTGTTCATAGGACCCATGGCCCAGGTCCCTCCCCGAGAGCCGGCCCCACGCAACATGAGCTGTCTCTCCGAAATGCCCAGCGTGCCGTTCCGTGACGTGGAGAGGCGCGTGTTGTACAGGCTGCTCTTGCACACTCTCCACTTCCTCGCCATCGTCTTCCGTCCGGACATGCCCTGGCAGTCCGTGTTATCACCTGATGACGGGAGCAGTCCCCAGTGGAGGTCTCTCTACAAGGGAGTTATCACCCTTTACATTGGGGACCTGGGGTGGAGAGTGTTGCAAAAAGCCGTGGCCTGCAACAGGTACTTGCACCTGTCACTTCTGCGGTGAAGAAGAGACCGTGTTCCACGTCTACATGCAGTGTGAGAGGTTGCAGCCCCTGTTCGAGTATCTGAAGGGGCTGCTCCTCATGTTTTGGCTCCACTTTAGTCCGACACTATTGATTTTTGGGCACCCGGTACAGAGGGGGGAGGGCCGGGAGGGAGGAGGGGGTCTCCCTATCGGTCTACTCCTGGGCCTGGCCAAGATGGCCATTCGCGGGTCCAGGCAGCGGGCAGTCGACGGCTGCACAGCGGTCTGCTGCCTGCCCCTTTTCCGGGGTTATGCCCGTGCCTGCGTGCCCCTGGAGAGGGAACACGCGGTGACCACTGGGACTCTGGAGGCCTTCCGCGAACGCTGGTCGCCACGTGAGGTTGAATGTATTGTTGATAAAATTGTTAATATTTTAATTTGATAACTTTGTAAACTGCCAATATAGGCATTCTTTGATTGTGTTACTACTCTGTATTTTTGTTTGTTCTGAATAAAAGCATTTTGTATTTAAAAAAAAGTATTAATCTTGCTGTTGCCATTAACTCAAAAAGGGGTATTGTAATAATAGTTTCATTTCAACCTCAATTTACAATGTCATTTTTTTGTTGGACATGAGGATTTTAAATGAATTCTGCGATATAGAAACATAGAAAATAGGTGCAGGATTAGGCCTTTCGGCCCTTCGAGCCTGCACCGCCATTCAATATGATCATGGCTGATCATCCAACTCAGTGAGGTGGAAGATTGCAACCTTCACGTGGTCCGCCCTGTTTCGACTAATGCAATCAACTCGACGTGCACAAACGGAAGATCAAATAGAACAAGTTGTCCAACAACTTTAGGCTGTGCACGCCACACGAAAAAAGAAGATCCAACTCAGTATCCTGTACCTGCCTTCTCTCCATACCCCCTGATCCATTTAGCCACAAGGGCCACATCTAACTCCCTCTTAAATATAGCCAATGAACTGGCCTCAGCTACCTTCTGTGGCAGAGAATTCCACAGATTCACCACTCTCTGTGTAAAAAATGATTTTCTCATCTCGGTCCTAAAAGACTTCCCCCTTATCCTTAAACTGTGATCCCTTGTTCTGGACTTCCCCAACATCAGGAATAATCTTCCTGCATCTAACCTGTCCAACTCCTTAAGAATTTTGTAAGTTTCTATAAGATCCCTCCTCAATCTTCTAAATTCTAGCGAGTACAAGCCGAGTCTATCCAGTCTTTCTTCATATGAAAGTCCTGCCATCCCAGGAATCAGTCTGGTGAACCTTCTCTGTACTCCCTCTATGGCAAGAATGTCTTTCCTCAGATTAGGAGACCAAAACTGTACGCAATACTCCAGGTGTGGTCTCACCAAGACCCTGTACAACTGCAGTAGAACCTCCCTGCTCTTATACTCAAATCCTTTTGCTATGAATGCTAACATACCATTCGCTTTCTTCACTGCCTGCTGCACCTGCATGCATACTTTCAATGACTGGTGTACTATGACACCCAGGTCTCATTGCATCTCCCCTTTTCCTAATCGGCCACCATTCAGATATATTCCTATTTAAAAGTCTTTTGATTTACTTATAGGTAAAAACTGCAGAACCTGGTTTAAACCGAAGATAAACACAAAATGCTGGAGTAACGCAGCAAGACAGGCAGCATCTAAGAAAAGATTTGATCTAGATTTGGCTCAGCAGAGACCTGGGTTCGATCCTGACTACGGGTGCTGTCTGTGAGGAGTTTGTACGTTTTCCCCGTGACCTGCGTGAGTTTTCTCTGGGTGTTCCGGATTCTTCCCACACTCCATAGGTGTACAGGTATGTAGATTAATTGGCTTTGGTAAAATTGTCCCTAGCATGTAGGATAGTGCTAGTGTATGGGGATCACTGGTCGGCGTGGGCTCAGCGGGCTGAAATGCCTGTTTCCGCGCTATATCTCTAAACTAAACTAAACTAATCAGAAAAAGCTGCCAATCTGTGAATAAAAAGCTTAATTCGTCTGAAGCAAGTCTGAACGTGGTGTTGCATTCACAGAACCTTGTAATAGAAACCATTGAGCTGATAATGAGGAATAATTGCTGGCTTCAGGCTCTCACAGCCCATCAAGCTTTACCAAAATGTAAGTGTGTAGCCAGGGGCTAAAGAATAAAAACCAGAGGAGAGAGCCTCAGGCGAGCCAGCCATTGTTCACACGCACTGTGCTAAGATTGATCACAGAGGCAAAACCTTTGTCATTCATCAGTACATCAGTGTTACTGATGCAGTCTTGTTTACAGCTGCCACAATGTTTCGTATTGAAATGCTAGAGAGTGAGCTACCGTCTACCTCATTGGAGACCCTCGGACTATCTTGATCTGAATTTACAGGACTTTATCTTGCACTAAACGTTATTCACATTATTCCCTTTATCATCTATCTTGTAATAGTAAGATTAAACGAGAACTTACCAGTTTGAAGTTTGATCTGTATTTTATGAGGAGTTACGATGAGGGATTACGTGAAGAACCCGCTCAGTGCGCAGGCGCGGCATACTTCCAAGCAGTGGTGTGGAATCACAGATAGACACAGTTATTTTGAAGTAAACATAGTAAAGATAAGGAGACATCAATTTATTAGTTTGATCCATATAATGAGGGTGGGAGCGGAGGGCACGTAATCCCTCATCGTAACTCCTCATAAAATACAGATCAAACTTCAAACTGGTAAATTCTCGTTTAATCTTACTATTTTACTTCGGAGTCACGTGAGTGACTACGTGAAGATTTCAAAGCTCTGTGATTTCAAACCGTGTAACAGTTTCATTTCACTCACTGCCGAAGTTCTTGAGGGAGGAAGTGTTATCGTAATCAACCAATGAGTCTATTTGTAGAAAAACACAATGGTATTTTTTAAACAATAACAACAAAGAATTAAGTTGCTCCCCTGGGCTTAAATTAAATATTTGCAGTTCGTAAATCTTTACAGCAAATAAACCAGGTTTTGCCAACGGCTTATTATAAAATTTCTGAACGGTCTTTTCCCCCCCCCACCATCCTGCTGTAGCCAGGATGTGGTCTATAGGCATGTCCATTCTTTAGCCGTCGACATGGATGCTGCCCTGGTGGAATAAAATTTGTACATGTTAGTGTTTATCCCAGCAGTTTCTAGCACCTGCTTGAGCCATCTCGCAATGGTTTGGCTCGTCACCCGACCATAAGGTTTTTGTGACTGACCCACAAGGCTTTTCATCTCCCTCGAATATTTTGGTTGTGTCTATGTAGGATAGTAGGTGGGTCATGGCACATAACCGTGATTCTGGTGGGTAAGCCACGACTGGATTAGGTGTTCCTGGTCTGCTCTGTTTGATCAGTCGCCGGATAACGACAGATCTGGTCTGGAGCTGTGATCATGTTGTCCAGTCGCAATAGGTGTAGTGACTGGACCCTCTGAGCGGATACAAGTGCCATCAACATGAGCGTCTTTAGTGTAGCTTGCTCGAGGCCGGGGGATCTGGCTGGTGGCCATTCCCTGAGATATGTCAGGACCACACTGATATCCCAAATATGGGTATACCTGGGCTTAGGGCTTGATATTGTAAAATCACCGTAGTATTTATCAATTTGTAACCGAACATGCAAGTGCTGCATATTAGATACATATGCTTTTAAACCATAAAAGGCGCCCAACATCTCTAGATTGTTAATGCCCAGTGTAAGTAGTAATGATGACTCTAGGTTAGTCCATCTACCACCTGTGCTGGATATGGAGTTAGTCGCTCCCCAGCCTTGAGCACTGGCATCTGTTTGAGTAACTAAAGTAGGGTTAGTGATAAAGATAGGGCTGAAACTATGCCAAACGTTTTCTGCCCACCACTGTAGCTCTGATATTGCTTCAGTGGGTAAGTTCATGACACGATCATAGTGACCTGTATGTCGTTTTATTGCCTGTACCTTTGCTCTCTGTAAATTTTTTGATAGTGCAAAGGTCCGAATTGTGTAGCCGGAAATGCTGCTACCATTTCCCCAATTACTCTTGCTACTTGTCGAATAGTTGGTCGCTCGTTGACCATTAAATTGTTGCATGATTGTGCTAATTCAACCATTTTTGCCTTTGGCAAGGTAACAGTCATATGGACTGAGTTAATTGTGAAGCCCAGGTAGTCCATGATATGGATGGCTTCAACTTAGATTTATCTGGATGTAGGACGAACCCCAGAGTTTCGAGGAGCTGTTTTGTAGCTGATACTGCTGCCACAGCCAATTCCATCGTTTCCCCTACTATCAGAATATCATCCAGATATGCCATGACAATATGTTTTTGTTTTCTTAGTATTGCCATGGCTGGGTTCAATATTTTGGTGAATAATCTTGGGGCTGAAGTTAGCCCATAGGGCAATGCTTTGTACTATCCAGATAAATTTTAGGTATCTGCGATGATCCTTGTATATGGGTACTAGATAGTAAGCATCTTTAAGATAAATGCTTGCCATGAAGTGTCCTTTGGAATTCAGTTGTTTGGCAGTAACATATGTCTCCATTTTGAAATGTATATACTTAACAAATTTGTTTTGTGATGTTAATTCAATGATGATGCGACAGCCACCATCTTTTTTGGTTTTAGTGAATATATTCGATACAAATTCCAAAGGTTCATGTTTGGTCTTTTCGATGACCCCCTTTGTGATAAGTCTCACCAGTTCAGCTTGTCCCTCACGTTTCTCTTTGACGGAGGGAGAAATACCCTTTGGGGCCAATGTTGAACTGGCGGCGTTTTTTCTGACATGAATTGTATTTTATATCCACTAATGCTGTTGAGTATATACTTGTCACTCGTGACCATACCCCATGCTTCTTTAAACAAGTGTAATCTCCCCCCTGTTAATAAAGCACCCTTATTCTCTATATGCTGGTAGGGACCAGACCCACCTACCTCCATGGTTATTGGCGATTCTGTTTCTTCATTTTCCTGAAGATTTTGTTCTGACGTGCTGGCGATGTTGGGGGGAGGCGCATTTTCCAGAGGGTCCGCTGCAGGCCATGATCTAAAAAGATCTTTGGGGATAATGTGCGGACCCCAAGCGCTCACCAGTCCCATATTGCGGACGTCGACTGGTGGATGCCGTGGGGTGCTGCCGCTTGGGTATCGGAGGTCTTGGTTTGCTCGTCCCGGGGCCTGCCCTCATTAGGCCGAAGGTTTTTGATGCTTCCTCCATCTCCTTCAGTTTTTTATTGAGATCTTTCCCAAATAGCAGCGCGTCCGTCTCCGCAGCTGGGGCTTTACACAAGCCAGCAAATTTGGGATTGAGGGCAGGTCTTATGTTTCCCTCCGGAGATTGTTGATCTCAAATTGTGTGGTACACATTAATGCCAGCACATCCTGCTGGCAGGTATCCATCTCCGTGGTCTCCACGGAGCGAGCAAAGGCTGTGATGGCCGATGTCAGGAGCCTTAGGATCCGCTGTAGCTTGTTCTCCGTCCGGATGTGTGACCCCACATGCCCCCAGATTTGGCTGTTGACACATTTTACTTTGAGGGCCTCACAGTTTTCTGGTGCTGTGTGTTGTTTCAGCACCTCAGCGAGCACCTTTTCCAGTAATGGTTTATTGGATAGATGGTTGATGCTGGCCGCCATTCTTGGTTCCAGCGGTGCTCCAGCCCGTGGGGTTGCTACAAAGTGGTCCATCACACCCAACAGCTCTTCCTGTTCCTGCACCCCTGGCCTACTCCCGAATTCGTCCGCCTGCCCCTGTTCCAGACCAGCCCAGCCCTGGTCACCAATTCTAGCCTCCAGTAATGAGGGAGCAGAGAGCAGTGCATGAAACACTGTGGAGGGGGTGCCTGACCTCCCTCCGCGAGAGCGCTCTTTCTGCGCATCTCGCTGGAGCTGCTCCAATAGTTGTTGGATGCAGCTCAGGCGGCTGTCTCTCCTCCATTTAGGTGGAGACATGTCCCCGTCCGACGAATCGGATGCCACCGGCCGGATGCCTGTTCGGATGGCTAGACATCCAGCCCGCAGTTCAGGCACTAACGGGACTGGGCTCGGCGCGGTGATGGGGATAGCGGAGCGCCCGGTAATTGTTCCTACCGCCTTCTTCTGGAGCTTTTGTGCCTTGTAGTAGCGAGAGCGCCCCTCAAGCAGCGCGTCTCGCAGGCACCTGCTCCGTGAGCCGCTCCAGCGGCTCATGCGGCTCTCTCTCCCCCCGTGCGGGTGGAGAGACGTCCCGTCCGAAATCGGGAACACCTGCTGGATGCCTCTTCGGGTGGCTATGCATCCAGCCCGCTGCTCAGGTGCTAGCGGGCTGGGCTCGGCAAGGTATCGGGGAATTACGGAACACCGGGTATACGCTCCTACCGCCTGTTGCTGCCCCCCTCCCCGACGGGAAACGTTCCTCCTTGAACGGGGGACAGTTTTGTTCCAGAGCCTTTTTCTCTGCCTGTAAAAAACACAAGCAGAAAAAGGCTCACCTGTAAAAGAAAACCCGACCTCAGGATACTCACCTGACGGTCCGGTTCATTCTGTAGCGGGAGAGCCTATCTCCCGTTGCAGCCGCTGTTGCACTGCTGGCGTAATGCCGCGCCTGCACACTGAGCGGGTTCTTCACGTAGTCACTCACGTGACTCCGAAGTAAAATCATGTAATGCCTTTCCGCTGACTGGTTAGCACCCAACAAAAGCTTTTCACTGTACCTTGGTACATCTGACAGTAAATGAAACCAAACCAAACCTAAACTAAACTAAACAAAATGGTGTACTTTAGTTTAGCTTCCTTTAGTTTACTTTACTTTAGTTTAGTTTAGTAAGTTTAGTTTAGTTTAATTTAGAGATTCTGGGTTCGATCCTGACTATAGATGCTGTCTGTACAGAGTGTATACATTCTCCCTGTGACTGTATGGCTCCAGTTTCCTCCCACACTCTAAAGACTCTTGCAGGATGATTGGCTTCCATAAATTGTAAATTGTCTCCAGTGCGTAGCATAATGCTAATGTACGGATGAAGTGATCGCTGACTGGCGTGCAATCAGTGGGACGAAGGGCCTGTTTTCCCTCCGTATTTCTAAACTCTAAAGTTAATCCCATCTGCATGAGTTTGACTCATAACCAGCAGGCAGTGAAGAAAGCGAATGGTATGAGGAAAGACATTCTTGCCATAGAGGGAGTACAGAGAAGGTTCACCAGACTGATTCCTGGGATGTCAGGACTTCCATATGAAGAAAGACTGGATAGACTTGGCTTGGACACGCTAGAATTTAGAAGATTGAGGGGGGATCTTATAGAAACTTACAAAATTCTTAAGGGGTTGGACAGGCTAGATGCAGGAAGATTGTTCCCAATGTTGGGGAAGTCCAGGACAAAGGGTCACAGTTTAAGGATAAGAGGGAAGTCTTTAGGACCAAGATGAGAAAATCTTTTTTACACAGAGAGTGGTGAATCCCTGGAACTCTCTGCCACAGAGGGTAGTTGAGGCCAGTTCATTGGCTATATTTAAGAGGGAGTTAGATGTGGCCCTTTTGGCTAAAGGGATCAGGGGGTATGGAGAGAAGGCAGGTATGGGATACTGGGTTGGATGATCAGCCATGATCATATTGAATGGCGGTGCAGGCTCGAAGGGCCGAATGGCCTACTCCTGCACCTATTTTCTATGTTTCTATGTATCTAACCCTCTAAATCTTTCATAGAAACATAGAAACATAGAAAGTAGGCCATTCGGCCCTTCAAGCCAGCACTGTCATTCAATATGATCATGGCTGATCATCTAAAATCTGTACCCCGTTCCTACTTTCTCCCCATATCCCTTGATTTTGTTAGCCCTAAGAGCTAAATCTAACTCTCTCTTGAAAACATCCAGTGAATTGGCCTCCACTGCCTTCTGTAGCAGAGAATTCCACAGATTCACAACTCTCTGGGTGAAAAAGTTTGTCCTCATCTCAGTCCTAAATGGCCTACCCCTTATTCTTAAACTCTGACCCTGTGGGACTGGACTCCCCCAACATCGGGATCATTTTTCCTGCATCTAGCCTGTCTAACCTCTTAATAATTTTATATGTTTCTATAAGATACCCTCTCATCCTTCTAAATTCCAGTGAATATAAGCTCAGTAGATCCATTCTTTCATCAAAGTCAGTCCTGCCATCCCGGGAATTAACCTGGTGAACCTGTGCTGCACTCCCTCAATAACAAGAATGTCCTTCCTCAAATTAGGAGTCCAAAACTGCACATAATTCTCCAGGATTACACTACTCTGGGGAAGAGACTCTGTGCACCTACCGATCTATTCCTCTCATGATTTTATACACCTCTATGAGATCACTTCTCTCATAAATGATAGTTCAGTGCTTTGAGCTGCCAATACAAAACATAAGGAAACAGGTACAGCACCTTACATTTTACGCGTGTTTGATTTCAATTATTCAATGATTTGATGGTTCAATGGTCCTTTATTACCACATGTACCTAGGTACAGTGAAATGCTTTGTTTTGCATTCAACCTTGTAAATTCATGCAGCACACCTCTCCTGGGCAGTACACAAGAGTCACCATGGTTTTGGTGCTGACAAAGTTACAAAAGGTTAATCGAACAATTTTATCTTCTGCTTGCAGCGATGAACCAGGCCTGCCACTGCTCTTGGCCATAGTTTATGCGTTGAAATAATAGAAACATAGAAACAGAAAATAGGTGCAGGAGTAGGCCATCCGGCCTTTCAAGCCAACACCGCCATTCAATGTGATACAATACAATACAATACAATACAATACAATTCAATTTATTGTCATTTGGACCCCTTGAGGTCCAAACGAAATGCCGTTTCTGCAGCCATACATTACAAACAAATAGACCCAAGACACAACATATTTTACATAAACATCCATCACATTGCTGTGATGGAAGGCCAAAAATACTTTTCTCTCCACTGCACTCCCCCCCCCCGATGTCAGAGTCAAAGTCAAAGCCCCCGGCGGGCGATGGCGATTGTCCCGTGGCCATTTAAGGCACGCCGGGTGATGCAAGGTCGCACACCGGGTTCTTGATGTTAGAGCCCCCGGTGCGCGCTCGCAAACTCCCGCGGCCATTCCAAGCCGCGCGGGGCGGTGCTGTAAGGCCCCGCTCCAGGAGCTCTTCAACCCCGCAACTCGGGCGGGAGAAGTCGCCGTTGCGGGAGCCCTGAAAAGCGGTCTCCCTCCAGGTACCCGCGGGTTCCCGGTGCCGTCCGCCAAACCCGCAGTTGCAGCCACCGAATCTCCGGGGGTCGGGCCGCAGCAGCGTCCACCACAGCTCCACCCGCTCTGGACTCGGCCAGCTCCGCGACGGTGAGGTGAGTAGTTGGCACCAGAGTCCCCGGTCTTCCTGTTGGAGGCCGCTCCTCGTTGCAGCCCCAACGACAACGGAGACCCGACAAAGAAAAGGTCGGGTCTCCCGTGCAGGGAGAGATTTAAAAGTTACCCCCAACCCCCCCACACCACCCCCACCCCCCCACACACATACCCCAACAAAAATAACAAAAACTACATTAAAACATAGACATAAAATAATAAAAACGCAGACGGACTGCAGAGGCCGCTGCAGACGAGAGTCGCGCCGCCTACCGGATCATGGCTGATCATCCAGTCAGTACCCCGTTCCTGCTTTCTCCCCCTATCCCTTGATTCCATTAGTCCTAAGAGCAATACCTAACTCTCTCTTGAAAACATCCAGTGAATTGGCCTCCACCGCCTTCTGAGGCAGAGAATTCCACAAATAACGCGCTTGTTTAACTAATACCAAAAGCTATTTTGCACGCTGTATTTTTAAAATAATGTGCTCAAATTTATGCCTATTTAAATGTTTAAATGTATATGTTTAATTTATACTTTGTTGAATTACACCATGCTTTTCATGAACATAACCCCCAGATAAAACACAAGGTGACTGTATTGTAATCAGTCTGAAGGAGGATCCTGACCCAAAATGTCGCTTATCCATGCCCTCCAGAGATGTGCCTGACCCACTGAGTTAATCCAGCACCTTATGTCATTTCTTCAGTTACCCAGAATTTGGAGTTCACCTATTTTTGCTGCAGGGCAATAAGGTCGAACGTCTAACCAGGAGATCCACAAAAAGTTGCTAAATTATTGAAATTTAACTAAGTTTTTTCAGGTGTCGACGTCCCTTAAACATAATCCCACATGTTGAATATGCTTCATTTTGTGGACACACCTCGAGTCCAGAATCTTGGGCCACAGTTTAAGAATGAGGGGTAGGCCATTTAGGACTGACATTAAAAAAGACTGGTCTGCCCCAACAGCTGCTGACAACGTTCTACCGCTGCACCACAGAGAGCATACTAACGTATGGCATCTCTGTGTGGTATCTCAGCTGCACGGAGGCGGAGAGGAGAGCTTTTCAGCGCATCGTCAACAGAGCGCAGCGGATCATCGGGACAGAGCTACCAGCCTTGGAGGGCATCTACCACACGCGGTGCCTCAGGAAGGCCCTCAGCATCCATAAGGACTCATCACACCCCTGCCACGGTCTGTTTCAACTACTTCCCTCCGGCAGACGTTACAAGGCCTTCTACGCCCGAACCTCCAGACTCAGGAACAGTTTTATCCCAAGAGCTATAGCGGCTCTGAACCGGCCCTAATGAGTGCCCCCCCACTCACCCCCTTTGGACAGTCTCCCTCAGATGGTCACGTCAATCAATTCAGCTTGCTTATTTATGTATTGTATTTATTTACCTTTCTTGTACCTCAGTGGAGCTGCACACTAAATCTCGTTGCACTGACGTGCAATGACAATAAAAGATATTATTATTATTATTGTTATTATTATGAGGAAAAACTTTTTTACCCAGAGAGTTGTGAATCTGTGGAATTTTCTGCCACAGAAGGTAGTGGAAGATTATTCACTGGATGTTTCCAAGAGTTAGATATAGCTCTTAGGGCTAAAGAAATCAAGGAATTTGGGGAGGAAACAGGAACGGGGTACTGATTTTGGATGATCAGCCATGATCATATTGATGCTTGCAGGGCCAAATTGCCTACTGCACCGATTTTCTATGTTTCTATGTTTTGCTGAATTAAAACACTGACCAACACAATTCCTGATGGAAGCTGCCTGCACAGATCACAGCCAAGATTGATGCCAGGAATTATGAGGAGCCTGTCAGAGCTTCAAAGTACATTCTCCACAGCAGTCACAGCAGCTGCACAAAGTACTGACGTGGAGAGAATGGAGAACACAGGGGAGGAGGGGACACTGGCCTTCACTGTGACTGACCACATCTGGACTACAGCACAATCCAGCGATTGCACCCCACGTTCACTCCTGTACATGTCCAAGCTACTGTCTAGAGGGATCAAAAATTATAGATGGTGGTTTAGGCCATTCGGCCCATCAATCTACTCTTCCATTCAATAATGGCTGATCTATCTTTCCCTCCCAACCCTCTTCTCCTGCCTTCTTCCCTTAAGCCCATACTAATCAAGAATCTGTCAATCCCTGCCTTAAAACTAGGTACAGGACAGCACAATGGCATAGCTAGTAGAGCTACTGCCTCACAGCACCAGAGACCCAGGATGGATCCTGACCTCGGGTGCTTCTGTGTGGAGTTTACATGTTCTCCCTGTGACCGCATGGGTTTCCTCAGGTTTCACAAGTTCCCAAGTTATAGGAGTTGACTTAGGCCATTCGGCCCACCGAGTCTACTCAACCATTCAATCATGGCTGATCTCTGCCTCCTAATCCCATTTTCCTGCCTTCTCCCCATAACCCTTGACACCCGTTTGAATCACCCGTTTCCTCCCATATCCCAAAGACATGCAAGTTTGTAGCTTAATTGGCCTCTTGGCTCAATGGCCCCTGTGTGTAGGAATAAGGGTGTGGGATGACAAAGTGGAATAACATAGAACTAGTGTGAACGGGTGATCAATGGGTTTGGTTGGTCAAAGGGCCTGTTTCTACACTGTATCCCTGAACTTGCATCTGCCTAAGTGAACCCAATTTCTTGATCAAGCTTTCACATTTATAATTTCCTGGCAGTTGTGCTTCGAATGATCGGACTATCTGGAGGGGATTTTAAAGGTAGAATGGTCATTTCATTGCACAAAGGGAGGAAAGAGAAGTCATTTTGGCAGGCTTGTGGAAGAGTCTGCCTTCTGATATATTCGATTATCCAGCTAATGAGATTTGTCAGAGAAATGTCAGAGATATTTACTTATGTTATTATTTGTGGCAAAAAAGTTTAGAACAAACTTCAAAAAGAGGCACCAAAACGTCCCTGGTAGCATCTATAGCCTTAAAATATTCTACATAATTTCAGTAAAGCCAAGTCTTTTAAAATACTAATATTTAATGTACATCAAAAGCCTGATTTGCGCAACTTTGCCACAGAATATTTTAAACCAAAGGTTACACTGCGTTAGAAAATGCCATCTGCCTAACGTAATTTTAATTTCTTGGGATTTCAGCCAATTCCTTGTGGGTTGCCACAAGATAGAGTTAATAATGGCACTAAATTAGTGTTGACCAATAAACAGAAGTGACAGCACCAGTGGTCTAATCCCACGGTGTCATTGAACAGTGGTTCTGGCCTGTATGTTTTGCATACATAACTAATCACAAAGAAACAAAGAAGTAGATGCAGTATCTGCACCGGCAGAACTTGTTTACAGGGAAAGTCAACAAACTATTTGATCGTTAATCGCAATGTAAAAACCGTGATCATTTGATACAATTGATTTGGAGGCTAAAATGATTTCACTCTGCAGAATTTTATTTGCACAGTGCTAAATCGTATTGTTTAAGATTAAATATCATTACCTGGTGGATCCTGTGGAATAAAAACAATTTTTGAGTGAGATCTCATTGGAATTTTCACTCTTCTTTTTCTTTTAATGGTGGCTCATGAATTTCTGTTACATTTACATTTATGGTTCAGAGGTACAGCGTGGAAACAGGCCCTTTGGCCTATGAAGTCCGCGCCGATCAGCGATCCCTGTACACTAGCACTATCCTACACACTTGTGCCAATATACTATTTGCTTTACCGAAGCCAATTAACCTACAAACCTGTACGTCGTTGGAGTGTGGGAGGAAACCAGAGCACCCGGAGAAAACCCACGCAGTCACGGTGAAAACGTGCAAACTCCATACAGCCAAGCTCCCCTAGTCAGGACACAAGTCTTGGTCTCTGGTGCTGTAAGGCAGCAACTCTACCACTGCGCCACTGTGCCGCCCCATGGTATTTTTGCAGTATCTCAGCATTGGACGATTTGCTGAGCAACAGCACAGAGAATCGCGCAGGTTGGCCTGAGGAAAGAGACATTTCAGTGTTGGAACTGCCAATTAAAACTGACAGCATTGAAATCTGTGTTAATGTCTTCAAAAGCTGGGTGAGCCAACAATTAATGAGGTGATTTGCTTGAGCAGAAGCCAGGCACACCGCAGGCAAATGTGTATCTTCTCAAATGTAAACACTAATTGTTGTGTAACCCAATAGAATAACAGCATTGCAGAAGGAATTGGAGCAATGTATCAACGCACTGCTACTCTTACACATTTCTCTCAAGTTAGTCCAAACATCTTCTGTGGCCATTAGCCCAACAACCCAGCCTCTCTCGATACCACCCAACCGGAAGTACTGTGTTGCGGAAATTCAGATCCATTCATTTTGCCTCCCCGAAAGGGGAGGAAACTGGCATTTAAAATGAGACTTTAAGAAAATCACCACCAGTCTGAGAGTGTAGGTTATTGACGAGAGAGTAAAAATAATTCACCAGTCTTGTAGAGACAGGCCGAATGTGGTATCCGAATTTTAAAATTATGTTTTGAAAGAAAAATCATGGAAAAAAATCTAGATTATGGTACCTAAAATTACGGATACCTAAAATCAGGTTCCTATTAAATCTTTCCCCCTCACCTTAACCCTATAACCTCTCGTTCTCGATTCCCCTACTCTATGCGTTTACTCATCTTCCTAGCCTGCTCAACCTCTCTCTATAGCTCAGGACCTCGAGTCCTGACAACATTCTTGTAAATCTTCTCTGCACCTTTCCCAGCTTGATATCATCTTCCCTAAAACATGGTGCGCAGAACTGAACACAATACTCTAAATGTGGCCTCACCAACATCTTATATAACCAGCAGACTTCCCAACCTCTATATTCAATGCTGTATTATAGAAACATAGAAACATAGAAAATAGGTGCAGGAGGAGGCCATTCGGCCCTTTCGAGGCAGCACCGCCATTCATTGTGATCATGGCTGATCGTCCCCTATCAACAACCCGTGCCTGCCTTCTCCCCACATCCCTTGACTCCACTAGCCCCCAGAGCTCTATCCAGCTCTCTCTTAAATCCATCCAGTGACTTGGCCTCCACTGCCCTCTGTGGCAGGGAATTCCATAAATTCACAACTCTCTGGGTGAATTTTTTTTTTCTCACCTCAGTCTTAAATGACCTCCCCTTTACTCTAAGACTGTGGCCCCTGGTTCTGGACTCGCCCAACATTGGGGACATTTTTCCTGCATCTAGCTTGTCCAGTCCTTTTATAATTTTATATGTTTCTATAAGAATTTCCCCTCATCCTTCTAAACTCCAGTGAATACAAGCCTAGTCTTTTCAATCTTTCCTCATATGACAGTCCCGCCATACCAGGGATCAATCTCGGGAACATGCGCTGCACTGCCTCAATCACAAGGATGTCCTTCCTCAAATTAGGAGACCAAAACTGTACACAATACCCCAGATGTGGTCTCACCAGAGCCCTATTGAGAAAATTGTGATCCATACATCTTGCCTCCATGAAAGGGAAGGAACCTGGCATATAAAATGTTTGAGACATTAAGAAATGTCACGTCCTGAGTGTGCAGGTTATCCACAAGAGGCTAAACCTAATTCACCACAGCCTTGTAGATATGGGACAAATGTGGATCCGGCATTTTCAAATTGTGTTTTGGAAGAAAAATCTTGGAAAAAATCTAGATCATAGTACCTAAAACTACGGATTCACAGATTTGTTTTGATGCAAATGGAAGTAATTCATCCTATTGTGTGCAGGACGGAACTGCAGATGCTTGTTTACACCAAACATAGACATAAAATGCTGGAGTGACTCTGCGGAACAGGCAGCATCCCTGGAGAGAACTAAAGGGTGCTGTTTTGGGTCGAGACCCTTCTTCAGACTTCAGGTCTGAAGAAGGGTCTTAACCCGAAATGTCCCTCATTCCTTCTCTCCAGAGATGAGTTACTCCAGCATTATGTATCTAATTCATCCTATTGAGTCTGTTTGGGCTCTTTGCAGAGTAATGGAGTCTGACCCATTCCCTGGGCTCATTCTTATAACTTCACAACCTGTCTTCCCTATAAATATTTATTCAATTCCCCTTTGAACCTCCTTCCAGCATATTTTCAGGCAGCACATTGCCGTTCACAAACATTTGCTGCATTAAAAAACAAATCCTTTTCTCACATCAGCGCTGGAGTTTCTGTCCATCATTTCATGTTGAGTTCTCTGGTCTTTGACAGCTCTGCTGACAGGAGTCTATTTACACCAACCAAACTGACTCAGCTACAATGATGTGAACGATGGTGAAAGCCCATTACTTTAGCACCAGACAACTTTTCAACCTAAGGAATTCTTAATTACTGAGCAACGGAGTCCATCCAGATTCTTATTGTTTTAATTGAGTTTTTGGGATAATCATTATTTATTTTTATTTATTGGTGATATCCCTCTGTTCTTCTGTTTGTATTTTAGGTCACCCATGATATAGCTCACAGATATAGACAGGACTCTTCCTCCTCTTCTGCATCACTCTCTCTCTGCATTAGTTATATCCATTGCATCAGTATTGACCCCCACACTAGTCCCTCCCATCTATCACTCCTGTCTATCAATCCCTCTGCCGCACCAGTCCCTCACTGCATTAATTACACCCACTGTATCAGTCGTCCCCTGCATCAGTCGCTCACCTACGTCAGTCCTTCTCCTGCATCAGTTCCTCCCCTGCATCAGTCACTCTTTGCATTAGTTACACCCAGTGCATCAGTATAAACCCACACATCAGTCTCCTTCATAATGTGGATAAATGTGAGGTTATCCACTTTGGTGGCAAAAACAGGAAAGTAGACTATTATCTGAATGGTGGCCGATTAGGAAAAGGGGAGATGCAACGAGACCTGGGTGTCATGGTACACCAGTCATTGAAAGTAGGCATGCAGGTGCAGCAGGCAGTGAAGAAAGCAATGGTATGTTAGCATTCATAGCAAAAGGATTTGAGTATAGGAGCAGGGAGGTTCTACTGCAGTTGTACAGGGTCTTGGTGAGACCACACCTGGAGTATTGCGTACAGTTTTGGTCTTCTAATCTGAGGAAAGACTTTCTTGCCATAGAGGGAGTACAGAGAAGGTTCACCAGACTGATTCCTGGGATGGCAGGACTTTCATATGAAGAAAGACTGGATAGACTCGGCTTGTACTTGCTAGAATTTAGAAGATTGAGGGGGGATCTTATAGAAACTTACAAAATTCTTAAGGGGTTGGACAGGCTAGATGCAGGAAGATTATTCCCGATGTTGGGGAAGTCCAGAACAAGGGGTCACAGTTTAAGGATAAGGGGGAAGACTTTTAGGACCGAGATGAGAAAATCATTTTTTACACAGAGAGTGGTGAATCTGTGGAATTCTCTGCCACAGAAGGTAATTGAGGCCAGTTCATTGGCTATATTTAAGAGGGAGTTAGATGTGGCCCTTATGGCTAAAGGGATCAGGGGGTATGGAGAGAAGGCAGGTACAGGATACTGAGTTGGATGATAAGCCATGATCATATTGAATGGCAGTGCAGACTCGAAGGGCCGAATGGCCTACTCCTGCACCTATTTTCTATGTTTCTATGTTTCCCTGCATCAGTCCCCACCCCATGTCCCCTCCCCAGCATCAGTTCTTCCCCTGCATCAGGCCACTCGGCTGCATAAGTCTCTTCCCCACATTAGACCCTCCCCTCCATCAGCCCTTTCCCTTCATCAGTTGTCCCTTACATCAGTCACCCCCAACATCAGTCCCTCCCCCCCATTAGTTCCTCCCGTTTATCAGTCGCACCCTTTCATCAGCCCCCCACATCAGTCCCTCCGCTTCATCAAAGCCTCCACCCCACATCAGTAGCTGATTAATCTTATGAAGTTCCCATTATTCGACACGGGCTGGGGTGGCGTCAGTAGCTGTCAGTAGGTCTGTCCACTATAACCAAAATCCGTTATAAAGAGATCCATTAAAATGAAGGTTTAGTGTACTTTTATTTAGAACACCTGCTTGAAGTGGTAATTTGTTTTATTGTATGATGTCCTTCTGTAAAAATAATTGTATCCAGCTTGAGAATGTGAACATAATCAGCACAAATTGGACAGTCCTGTTCGATAACAATTTCTGCCTCTCATTAAACCAAACAAGATAATTTGTGTTTTATCTCTAGCTGCAGCTAATGACGCAGTTTAATCCTACATTCTAGGTTGTGTTACATTTTTCTGAGTATCTAGAGAGAAATGATTCAGTGTCAATGTGGATATTGCAATACCGCCTGGGAGAGGATGTTCATACTGGTGTCAATGTCATCTGTTCCAGTTAGCTTGCAGCTTCTGTATAAGGCAAGCTGCTCAAGTCAAAGTTAACTAGGTGTATTTCAATTCATATTTCATTGGGCAGCACGGTGGCATGGTGGTAGAACTATTGCCTTACAGCGCCAGCGACCCGTGTTCGATCCTGACTAATGGTGCTGTCTGTATGGAGGTTGTACATTCTCCACGTGACCTGCGTGGGTTTTCTTCGAGATCTTCGGTTTCCTATCGTACTCCAAAGATGTACAGGTTTGTAGGTTAATTGGGTTGGTATAAATGTAAAATTGGCCCTAGTGTGTGTAGGGTATTGATATTGTGAGATATCGCCGGTCTGTGCGGACTCGGTGGGCCGAAGAGCCTGTTTTCTCACTGCATCTCTTAACTAAACTAAACTAAACTAAACTAAATTAAACTAAACTAAACTAAACTAAACTAAACTAAACTAAACTAAACTAAACTAAACTAAATTAAACTAAACTAAACTAAACTAAACTAAACTAAACTAAACTAAACTAAACTAAACTAAACTAAACTATACTAAACTAAACTAAACTATACTAAACTAAACTGAACTATACTAAACTAAAAATCCTGCAGCACTTCTAGTCACATTTCAGTAGTTGAAAAGAGTCCCCAATGTCAACACTAAACAATAAAAAATTTAGGAAGCCTTAAGGGCAAAGACTGAAATGAAATACTATCTTCTCCACCATCATTGAGATGGGGATAAACAGTGAATATTGCAAAATCAGAGTGAAGAGGTTGACACCACAGTATAGGAAACCCGAATAGAGCCTGCTGGGCCAGAAGCATGTTGCTAGTGGAGTTAGCAATGGGGTTTAGGAAGGGAGAGTTGGAAACATAAGGGACAGTGGGAAAAGGAGGAAAAGAGGAGAGAGGACAGGAAAGACGAGGGTTACAGAGACAAAGGATGAGGGAGAGTTTAGAGAGAGGAGGGCAGGCTCTGGATGGATGGAAGGGGAATGAGAGAGTTTTCAAGAGAGAAGTAGGTTTAGCTCTTCGGGCTAAGGGAATCAAGAGATATATGGAGAAAGCCGGAACGAGGTAATAATTTTGGATGATCAGCCATGCTCATATTGAAAGGCGGTGCAGGCTCGAAGGGCTGAATGGCCTACTCCTGCACCTATTTTCTATGTTTCTATGTTTCTATAGTAGGGAAAGTGCAAGGGTGAAAGGGAGGGTTTGAGGAGCTGAGCATAGAGCAAATGTGTCTCAAAACAAGGCATTTGCCAAAATGATGTTACTTGCCAATGTATAATAGGCGAGAGAGATACTGAGCATCAAACAGAAGGATAGAACAAAATATAATTGTAGAATATTGCATCCATAATACATCTCATGCCTGTTACAAGCCTTTGGTACATTTTATTCTGTGAAAGTACAAGCTTTAGCAACAAAACAATCCTCCACCTTGAAGCACATAGCATTTAGATGAAGATGGTCACAAAATGCTGGAGCAACTCATCTGAGTCAGGCAGCATCTCTGGAGAAAAAGAATAGATGACGTATCGGGTCAACACCCTTCTTCAGACTGAGAGACGGGGAGAGGGAAACTAAAGATATGAAAAGGTACAAAGAACAAATGAATAAAAGGTATGAAAAGAACAAATCAAAGCCAGCAACGATGATCGAGCCCACAATGGCCAATTGTTGGAGCCAAGATGGAGCCCACAATGGCCAATTGTTGACTGTGGAAAAGGTGATAACAAGTGGCTACAAACAGTGAAATTAAGCAGGATGACAGTGAAACTAGTGGGACAACTAGGGTGAGGGAGGGACACAGAGAGAGGGAATGCAGGGTTACTTGAAATTAGAGAAGTAAATATTCATACTGTTGAGTACCTGCCCCAGCAAAATATTTTGTGTTTGGCTTCACTCTGACAGTGGAGGAGGGACAGGACAAAAAGGTCTGTGTGAATAGGGGGGGAGTTAAAGTGTTTGGCAACCGGGAGATCGCATAGGCCTAGGTTGCTCCAGCATTTTGAGTCTATCTTTGGTGTAAACCAGCATCTGCAGTTCCTTCCTACATATTTAGAAGAAGCCTGTATCATCTATTTTCAGATTCTTGGTACAGAATCTGATAAATAGAGAAAGGCCTCTGCCTTTTAGCCTCCACATACCAAAACGATGCAAACGTATTGGTGTTATTGATTGATTGTAGCAATAAGTCTCTACAAATGGTCTGCAATAGGTCCTGATCCAAATAAAACTGCAATGCTGGCACACACTTTAAACCATGGATCCAAAGTTACTCTTTACTGCCAAGAACACATTCATCCACCATTCCTGCCACAAATTATGCTCTGTGTCCCGAAATTGCAGTACATTCTATATTATAGAACCTTTCAAACCCATCCACAAGATACAGTTGACTAAAAGCAATTATTCAGTTATGAAATTAGGTGGTGCAGGGCATTCGAAGTTTTGTTGAAATTTTTTCAGTATTTGGTCTCTTGAGTGTGATTTTACCAATTATATTAAGATCTTCACAAATTTCTTCTAATGCAAATGTGTCTTACCAGCTCACACTGTGGCTGGTATCTAAAAATGATACAGTATCATTTAGTATATCTGAAGAAGGGTTCAGACCCGAAATGTCACCCATCCTTTTTCTCCAGAGATGCTGCCTGGCCCGCTGAGTCACTCCAGCACATTGTGTATAAATTTTACTCCGGAGTCACGTGAGTGACTACGTGAAGAACCCGCTCAGTGCGCAGGTGCGGCATTACGCCAGCAGTGCAACAGCGGCCGCAACGGGAGTTAGGCACTCTCGTTACAGGATGAACCGGACCGTCAGGTGAGTACCCTGAGGTCGGGTTTTCTTTTACAGGTGAGCCTTTTTCTGCTTGTGTTTTTACAGGCAGAGAAAAAGGCTCTGGATAAAACTGTCCCCCGTTTTCCCGTTGGGGAGGGGGGCAGCAACAGGCGGTAGGAGCGTTACCCGGTGTTCCGTAATTCCCCGACACCGTGCCGAGGCCAGCCCGCTAGTACCTGAAGCAGCGGGCTGGACGCATAGCCACTCGAGAGGCATCCGGCAGGTGTTCCCGATGTCGGACGGGACGTCTCTCCACCCGCACGGGGGGAGAGAGAGCCGCCTGAGCCGCTGGAGCGGCTCACGGAGCAGGTGCCTGCGAGACGCGCTGCTTGAGGGGCGCCTCGCTACTACAAGGCACAAAAGCTCCAGAAGAACCTGTCCCCCGCTCGACTCCAGCGGAGGAGCGTTCCATTGCAGGGGGGGCAGCAACAGGCGGTAGGAACAATTACCGGTCGCTCCGCTATCCCCATCACCGCGCCGAGCCCAGTCCCGCTAGTGCCTGAACTGCGGGCTGGATGTCTAGCCATCCGAACAGGCATCCGGCCGGTGGCATCCGATTCGTCGGACGGGGACATGTCTCTACCTAAATGGAGGAGAGACAGCCGCCTGAGCTGCATCCAACAGCAATTGGAGCAGCTCCAGCGAGATGCGCAGAAAGAGCGCTCTCGCGGAGGGAGGTCAGGCACCCCCTCCACAGTGCTTCATGCACTGCCCTCTGCTCCCTCATTACTGGAGGCTAGCATTGGTGACCAGGGCTGGGCTGGTCTGGAACAGGGGCAGGCGGACGAATTCGGGAGTATGCCAGGGGTGCAGGAACATGAAGAGCTGTTGGGTGTGATGGACCGCTTGTAGCAACCCCACGGGCTGAGGCACCGCTGGAACCAAGAATGGCGGCCAGCATCAACCATTACTGGAAAAGGTGCTCGCTGAGGAGCTGAAACAACACAGCACCAGAAAACGGTGAGGCCCTCAAAGTAAAAAGTGTCAACAGCCAAATCTGGGGGCATGTGGGTCACACATCCAGACCCAAGAACTCAAGCTACAGCGGATCCTAAGGCTCCTGACGTCAGCCATCACAGCCTTTGCTCGTACCGTGGAGACCACGGAGATGGATACCTGCCAGCAGGATGTGCTGGCATTAATGTGTACCACACAATTTGAGATCAACAATCTCCAGAGGGAAACATAAGACCTGCCCTCAATCCCAAATTTGCTGGCTTGTGTAAAGCCCCAGCTGCGGAGACGGATACGCTGCTGTTTGGGAAAGATTTCAATAAAAAACTGAAGGAGATGCAGGAAGCATCAAAAACCTTCGGCCTAATGAGGGCAGGCCCCGGGACGAGCAAACCAAGACCTCCGATACCCAAGCGGCAGCACCCCACGGCATCCACCAGTCTACGTCCGCAATATGGGACTGGTGAACGCTTGGGGTCCGCACATTATCCCCAAAGATCTTTCAGATCAGGGCCCACAGCGGACCCTCTGGAAAATGCGCCTCCCCCCAACATCGCCAACACGTCAGAACAAAATCTTCAGGAAAATGAAGAAACAGAATCGCCAATAACCATGGAGGTAGGTTGGTCTGGTCCCTACCAGCATATAGAGAATAAGGGTGCTTTATTAACAGGGGGGAGATTACACTTGTTTAAAGAAGCATGGGGTATGGTCACGAGTGACAAGTATATACTCAACAACATTACAGGATATAAAATACAATTCATGTCAGAAAAAACGCCGCCAGTTCAACAATGGCCCCAAAGGGTATTTCTCCCTCCGTCAAAGAGAAACGTGAGGGACAAGCTGAACTGGTGGGACTTATCACAAAGGGGGTCATCGAAAAGACCAAACATGAACCTTTGGAATTTGTATCGAATATATTCACTAAAACCAAAAAAGATGGTGTCTGTCGCATCATCATTGACTTAACATCACTAAACAAATTTGTTAAGTATATACATTTCAAAATGGAGACATATGTTACTGCCAAACAACTGAATTCCAAAGGACACTTCATGGCAAGCATTTATCTTAAAGATGTTTACTATCTAGTACCCATATACAAGGATCATCGCAGATACCTAAAATTTATCTGGATGGTACAAAGCATTGCCCTATGGGCGAACTTCAGCCCAAGATTATTCACCAAAATATTGAACCCAGCCATGGCAATACTAAGAAAACAAAAACATATTGTCATGGCATATCTGGAGGATATTCTGATAGTAGGGAAAACGATGGAATTGGCTGTGGCAGCAGTATCAGCTACAAAACAGCTCCTCGAAACTCTGGGGTTCGTCCTACATCCAGATAAATCTAAGTTGAAGCCATCCACTATCATGGACTACCTGGGCTTCACAATTAACTCAGTCCATATGACTGTTACCTTGCCAAAGGCAAAAATGGTTGAATTAGCACAATCATGCAACAAATTAATGGTCAACGAGCGACCAACTATTCGACAAGTAGCAAGAGTAATTGGGGAAATGGTAGCAGCATTTCCGGCTACACAATTCGGACCTTTGCACTATCAAAAAATTTACAGAGAGCAAAGGTACGGGCAATAAAACGACATACAGGTCACTATGATCGTGTCATGAACTTACCCACTGAAGCAATATCAGAGCTACAGTGGTGGGCAGAAAACGGTTGGCATAGTTTCAGCCCTATCTTTATCACTAACCCTACTTTAGTTATTCAAACAGATGCCGGTGCTCAAGGCTGGGGAGCGACTAACTCCATATCCAGCACAAGTGGTAGATGGACTAAACTAGAGTCATCATTACTACTTACACTGGGCAATAACTATCTAGAGACGTTGGGCGCCTTTTATGGTTTAAAAGCATATTTATCTAATATGCAGCACTTGCATGTTCGGTTACAAATTGATAAATACTACAGTGATGGCTTATATTAACCATATGGGTGGCATAAAATCATTATCATGCGACAAATTGGTCAACATGATTTGGCAATGGTATGTCGAAAGACATATTTGGCTATCAGCTACTTACCTACCAGGTAAGCTAAACACCCATGCCATGAGAAAATTAAACGCCTGGGTTGCAAGTTTGAACAGACCTTACCTGGAACTGGGATTGTCCAAACAAACCATCACCACCATGTCGGCATCCCTTCGAACATCCACCAAGAGGCAGTACTTAACCAGCATCAAAAAAGGGAGAAGTACTGCCAGGAAACATGGACAACATACGCAACAGCTACAGCCACCAACATACTGGAGTTCCTGGCCATCTACACCACGATGTAGGGATCAGCTACAGTGCCATCAACACAGCGCAGAGTGCTCTTTCTGCTTATCTCAAACCAGCGGCAGGACAACAGGCGATGGGATCCCATCCACTGGTGGTAAAACTGATGAAGGGCATTTACAATATCAAGCCCTAAGCCCAGGTATACCCATATTTGGGATATCAGTGTGGTCCTGACATATCTCAGGGAATGGCCACCAGCCAGATCCCCCGGCCTCGAGCAAGCTACACTAAAGACGCTCATGTTGATGGCACTTGTATCCGCTCAGAGGGTCCAGTCACTACACCTATTGCGACTGGACAACATGATCACAGCTCCAGACCAGATCTGTCGTTATCCAGCGACTGGTCAAACAGAGCAGACCAGGAACACCTAATCCAGTCGTGGCTTACCCACCAGAACCACGGTTATGTGCCATGACCCACCTACTATCCTACATAGACACAACCAGAATATTCGAGGGAGATGAAAAGCCTTGTGGGTCAGTCACAAAAACCTTATGGTGGGGTACGAGCCAAACCATTGCGAGATGGCTCAAGCAGGTGCTAGAAACTGCTGGGATAAACACTAACATGTACAAATTTTTTTCCACCAGGGCAGCATCCATGTCGACGGCTAAAGAATGGACATGCCTATAGACCACATCCTGGCTACAGCAGGATGGTGGGAAGGGAAAAGACCGTTCAGAAATTTTATAATAAGCCGTTGGCAAAACCTGGTTTATTTGCAGTAAAGATTTACGAACTGCAAATATTTAATTTAAGCCCAGGGGAGCAACTTAATTCTTTGTTGTTATTGTTTAAAAAATACCATTGTGTTTTTCTACAAATAGACTCATTGGTTCATTACGATAACACTTCCTCCCTCAAGAACTTCGGCAGTGAGTGAAATGAAACTGTTACACGGTTTGAAATCACAGAGCTTTGAAATCTTCACGTAGTCACTCACGTGACTCCGAAGTAAAATAGTAAGATTAAACGAGAACTTACCAGTTTGAAGTTTGATCTGTATTTTATGAGGAGTTACGATGAGGGATTACGTGCCCTCCGCTCCCACCCTCATTATATGGATCAAACTAATAAATTGATGTCTCCTTATCTTTACTATGTTTACTTCAAAATAACTGTGTCTATCTGTGATTCCACACCGCTGCTTGGAAGTATGCCGCGCCTGCGCACTGAGCGGGTTCTTCACGTAATCCCTCATCGTAACTCCTCATAAAATACAGATCAAACTTCAAACTGGTAAGTTCTCGTTTAATCTTACTATTACATTTTGTTTTCCCTTCGATTATACCCAGCTAGTTTGTTCATCCCATTTCTATAATACACCGGTATTATGACTGTGTAACTCATAGCACTTACTCAGAAGCAGTGAGTTCTATCAATTTTGTCAATCTATTAAACGTGACCATTTTATCAACTGCAATTAATGATATTGGAAATTGTCTATCTTAAAACAGAGATTGAAGAAGGAAGATGATACTAACTTGCATGATATGGAAAACACAGTAATTTAAAAAGGAAATTGGAAGTTAATCTAATGAAAGATGTGAAGATAAATATAAACGGTAATAATAACCAAGAGATAATTGAAGGATAACAAATCAGAATAAAACAAGCATAAGAAAAGTGTTAATATAGTCATTTCTTATGTTAAAATGTATTCTAAGTGCAAAATGTACTAGACAAGGTTATAATGTTGTAATAATTCCTGATATTCCAAATATTTAAGTAGAATGCATTAACATTGGCATATAATTCTGAATGATGCATTGATATTTGGATGAGAACATACAGGGCAAGATTAGCAAGTTCGCTGATGATACAAAAGTTAGTGGTTTTGTAGATGGTTGTGAACGATTGCAGCAGGATCTGGACCGATTGGCCAGGTGGGAGGAGGAATGGTTGATGGAATTTAATACAGAGAAGTGTGAGGTGTTTTATTTTGGGACGTCGAACAACGGCAGGACCTACACAGTAAATGGCAGGCCTCTGGGCAGTGTTGTAGAGCAGAGGGATCTAGGAGCACAGGTGCATGGTTCCTTGAAGGCCGAGTCGCAGGTAGATAAGGTGGGCAAAAAGGCTTTTGGCGCTTTGGCTTTCATCAGTCAGAATATTGAGTATAGAAGTCGGGAGGTCATGTTTCAGTTGTACAAGACATTGGTGAGACCGCATTTACTGTAGAACATTGTGTTCAGTTCTGGGCACCATGTTATAGGAAAGATAATGTCAAGCTTGAAAGGGTTCAGAAAATATTTATGAGGGTGTTGCCAGGACTAGAGGGTGTGAGCTGTAGGGAGAGATTGAGTAGGCTGGCTCTCTATTCCATGGAGCACAGGAGGATAAGGGGTGATCTTATAGAGGTGTATAAGATCATGAGAGGAATGGATCTGGCCCAGTATTTTGCCCAGTGTAGGGGAATCGAGGACCAGAGAACATAGGTTCAAGGTGAAGGGGAAAAGATTTAATAGGAATCCGAGGGGTAACATTTCACACAAAGGGTGGTGGGTGTATGGAACAAGCTGCCAGAGGAGGTAGTTGAGGCTGGGACTATCCCATCGTTTAAGAAACAGTTACATGGATAGGACAGGTTTGGAGTGATATGGACCAAGTGCGGGCAAGTGTGACTAGTGTAGCTGGGACATTGTTGGCCAGTGTGGGTGATTTTGGCCGAAGGGCCTGTTTCCACACTGTATCACTCTATGACTCTATGTCTCTATGACTGATTTGCCTTGCATGTCATCATGAAATGTTTCTTCTGACTGTGAAATGTCTCTAGAGATTTGTTAATACATACAAAAATGAATGTTTGAAAACATCACAAGCCAACATGTGCCACGAAAGCATGTCAAAACCATTACTTCCTCAAAGGTCTAAGGAAATGAGTAAGATTAATTGGTGAGATTGGTAAGATATATCCTATTTCTTTACAGAAATAGGACGCTTTCTATTGTGATGTATCGTGAAAGAAAGCATCCTATTTGGATGCATCACAGCTTGGTTTGGCGATTGCCCTGCCCAAGATCATGAGAAATCGCAGGGGGTTTTGGACGCAGCCCAGTCCATCATGCAAACCATCTCTCTCCCCCCCTCACCCCTCACCTCCCCTGCCCCAGATCAACTCTACAATTCCATCTACACTTCACACTGCCTCAGGAAAGCAGCCAACATAATAAAGGGGCCATGGACAACCCTCTTCATCCCTCTCCCGATGAGCAGAAGATATTAAATGCATTACAGCCCGTATCATCAGATTGAAGATCAACTCCTTCCTCACTGTTATCAGGCTAGTGAACACACCTCTCATCCGCCAAGGATGCTGTCCCAATCTCTCAATCTATGTTATTGTGGCTCTTGCACTTTTTAAAAATCTGCACTTTCTTTGCAGCTGTAACTCTACATTTTGCACTTGTTTTCTTTCTTTTTTTTTGCACTGCCTGCTGTACTTGTGTATTGTTTGATTGTTCTCATGTAGTGTATGATTTGCTTGCATCAGATGCATAACAAGGTTTTTCACCATATCTCAGTAACAATAATAGATCAATACCAATATGAAGAATTCAGACAATTCTAAAATGATCTAATTACCCACTCATAGTGTAAAGAAGTGAATCTCACACACTTGTAACTTTACTTAACTCTTTAATAAACACACAGATTAAATGTGATCCAGCACTAACTGCATGCAGTCTGTCACTGTGCTGGAGAGAGAGAGAGATAGGAAGAGTGAGTGTTATTATACTTGATAACTAAGGCGTGGTTAGTGGTACTGAGGTAGCTACATTATTGGTTGCATGCATAAACCATCTACACATAGTTTATATTATATCATCCATGAGATGACTGCCTGCTTATTTATCCCAGGTATTTCACATTCCCTATTTAATACTTTGATGTTGTATTTTTGTTTCATTGCAAAGTATGGATTATGAACGTGGTTGAGAGTTGATGGTGTCTTGTTCATCGATCTTATGGAAAAGGTTGTGTCTAGGGGAGACACGGTGGTGCAGCGGTAGAGTTGCTGCCTTACAACTCTTGAGACCCTCTTCAATCCTGACGAAGGATGCTTGTCTGTACAGAGTTTGTACGTTCTCCCCGTGACCTGTGTGGGTTTTCTTCAGTTTCCTCCCACACTCCAAAGACGTACAGGTTTGTAGGGTCATTGACTTGGTATGATTGTAAATTGTCTCTCGTGTCCAGCGATCGCTGGTCGGCGAAGACTCGGTGGGCCGAAGGGCCTGTTTCCGCGCTTACTTAAACCTGATCTGAAAAACATTTGAGTATTTAAGCCACAATCTCGGCAAGCATTTAGATGTAGTTTGGAAAATCTGGTGGACGAAACCCATTTTTAACAGCGTACTTCATAACGACTTTCGGCAGAGTTTGGTGTGATGCTTGACGAGGTTCGCAGCCCAGATGCTGACGGCTTGATTGACTTGACTGTTGGTGGTGACACTCCAGGAGGTTGTGACACTGATGGAAAGTGATTGATGACCCTGACAAAGTACCCACCCTGGCCACTTAACCATGTGCATCACAGTAGTTTCCCTAGGCCCAGGTTGAGCAATGGAACAATGACTAAAATAAGTATTCAAATGTGTTAAAACAATGCAGTCGGATCCAACCGGGTTTTTTTTCCACACAGATTTATATCCACTAATGAGTTGCTAATGTGAAAATAATTTTCCTTTCTGACTGAAGTGCAGGAAATAAAGACAGACGTAGGGAACCTATTGGGCTGATGGGGGCTTTGTAAGTAGTTCAATAAATGTAAAAGAAAAATCTGAACCTTCTGTTTCTGAAGAGTGACAGCAACCACACTTGTCACTTTCACTTGTCAACAAGACTGTCACGCCAGCTCTGAAACAATTTATCTTGGTAAAGAAAGCATCTTAAGTTAAAATGCAAGTTTCCAGTAGGAGATTCCAGGAAGGGCTTGAATATTCCAATAGGAAACAATTCCAGTTGCAGACAATTACATTGTTTGCTGCTGATTACTTGAGACTGCAACACTTGAGAGCATTAAAGAAAGGACTTCTGATTTGCTGCCATTTCTCTTCCTGTACTGGGGGTCTTCATTGGGTTTGCTCCACTCTTAGGGGCGGCATGGTGGTGCAGCGGTAGAGTAGCTGCCTTACAGCGCCAGAGACCCAGGTTCGATCATGCTGTCTGTAGGGAGTTTGTACGTTCTCCCCTTGACCACGTGGGTTTTCTCCGGGTGCTCCGGTTTCCTTCCACCTTCCAAAGATGTACAGGTTTGTAGGTTAATTGGCTTTGGTAAAAATTGTAAATTGTCCCTAGTATGTGTAGGATAGTGCTGGTGTATGGGGTGATCTTTGGTTGGCGTACACTCGGTGGGCCGAAATGCCTGTTCCCCCAATGTATCTTTAAACCAAACTACATCTTCCTGATATGGTTTACAGCTTTTATTTTTCTCATTGCTAATATTGTCCTTTTCTCTCCTAGGTTACTACTGGTTCTGAAAAAGGCACCACACTCAAAACTTTATGATCAATGGTGCTGCTAGAAATCATAGCAGACTTTACATCATTAATGTAATTCCCATGCATACCAAAATGAAATAACAATAATTTTGTCATCTATCCTGATATGTACCTAAGGGATCAAATTCCATTCTTTGATAATGGTTTGGTCTTGAGGGGGGTCAAAGACTTTAAAGGTGGAACATCTTCTTATGAGCTATCAATGCTTTCTATACTGAACATAGAATAGACTGCAGATTTAAGATAAGGGTGATCTGAATGCATAGCTAATTTAATACTAACCTGGGAATTAGTAATGAACACATAATTATATATGTAGCTTTATTGGTATAATAACTACAATACAAGGTTTCACTACAACACGAAGAGGTGAAAATGCAGCTGTGACATATCTTTAACTGGGATACTGATGTATTACTCATCATTTTGTTTATTTCTTGTAAGATGCTCACTCACTTACTTCAAATATGTAAATGTTGTTTCATAGAATTTAAAAGTCAAGTTTCCCTAGTAAATAATTTCAAATATCTTTTCAAGAATTAAAAAAATTAATTTAAACACATCAGTCAACATATTTTACTCATCATATAGGATTTCATTTTGCAAGATTAGAAGATGGTAATATAACTGTGAAGGAAGGAACTGCAGATGCTGATTTACACTGAAGATAGACACAAAACGCTGGAGTAACTCAGCGGGTCAGGCAGCATCACCGGAGAAAGGGAATAGGTGACATTTCGGGTTGAGACCCTTCTTCAGACTGAGAGTCAGGGGAAAGGGAAACAAGAGATATGAAAAGGTTCAGAACAAATATGACCTGCACCGATGATCAAGAGCAGATGGAGCCCACAAATGTCCATTGCTGGCTAGGGAAGAGGTGATAACGAAGGAATATATGGATGCAAACAGTGGGACTAGCAGTACGACTAGGATGGGGGGAGGGGCAGAGAGGGAATGCAAGGGTGACTTGAAATTAGAGAAATCAAAATTGATACATTTGGGTTGAAAGCTTCCCAAGCTGCCCAATATAACTAAACTTTTCCGATAGCTTTTATTTTGCAAGCTATACTTTACAGGATTTACACACACTTCATTTTCTACGGTCTTCATTTAAGAAATGTATTAACTTTTAGAGCAATGTATTCCTTGGAGGCCTTCCTTCTGGTGAATGTCCCTGATCATTTGTATGACTGTTGTGCATTGGAATTGCTTTTAATTTGCTGCATTGCTATCTATTTTACTCACAGTGTTTTGAGCAACAGTGTTGAGCAACTGAGAACAACATCATACTGAGTTTTCCAGGGTGGCAATAGCTGTAAATTGCGTAAACTAATTTAGGGGGGGGGGGGGGGGGGGTTCCTCACATGGTAGTCATATAGAAGTCAGGCAAGGTTACTGCACATAATCCATGTATAGTTCAATAAGAGCTACAGGCACTGCAAATACCTTTCATGTGTAAGAAGGATCTGCAGATGATGGTTTACCCTGAAAACAGACACAATATGCGGGAGTAATTTAGAGGATCAGGCAACATCTCTGGAGAAAAGGAATAGGGTGGCACGGTGGCACAGTGGTAGAGTTGCTGCCTTAGAGACCCGGGTTCGATCCCGACGGGTGCTGTCTGTACAGAGTCTTCGGGTTTTCTCCGAGATCTTCAGTTTCCTCCCACACTCCAAAGACGTACAGGTGACTAGGTTAATTGGGTAAATGTAAAGAATTGTCCCTAGTGTGTGTAGCATAGTGTTAATATGCGGGGATCGCTGGCCTGCACGTACCTGGTGGGCCGAAGGGCCTGCTGTATCTCTAAACTAAACTAAACTAAACGTGACGTTTTGGGTCAAGACCCAAACGTCACCTATTCCTTTTCTCCAAAGATGTTGCTGGACCCGCTGAGTTACTCCAGCATTTTGTGTCTATCTTCCAAATACCTTTCATTTTGTTGCATTTCTTTCTCATAATAGTGCGTGTGGAGGTACTATAAAAGCGTGTTTAAATGACTGGACTAGCACCAAGGGACCTGGAATATTAATCAGTTTGAATCCTGTCACTGCCGTTGGAAAATTCAAATTCTAGTAGATAAATAATAATGTGGACCAGGAAGGTGGACCTTGGCACTACTGAACTGTTGCAAAATCAATCTCATCAAAGAATCTGAATCTGAAGAAGGGTCTCAACCCAAAACATCACCTATTCCTTCGCTCCATAGATGCTGCCTCACCCACTGAGTTTCTCCAGCATTTTTGTCTACCTTCGATTTTTCCAGCATCTGATGTTCTTTCTTAAACTATAACTTTCCATGATCAATTTTCAACCCTAATTCTTGTGCTTCCCCCAATGTTCAGTGCTGTACCATCTTTCAGCTTTCGTTCTCTGGAATTCCCTCCCTGAGCGCCCTCAACTCTTCATTTCAGGGTCTTCCTTACAGAACATATTTGGGCGAGATTTTGTTCACCTGATATCTCCTCCTGTGATATAGTGTTAAATTCTGTTTGATGATGATGATGAAGATGATGATGATGATGATGATGCTTCCTGGGACATCTTACAATGTTATAATCACTGATTAATTGCAAGCTGTTGCTGTTGTATCTCCGTGCCTACCACAATCAAATGTTAATGAATTCAGTCTTGTCAGGGTCATGGCTGCAGGTTTGATGGCTATTGGGTTACACCAAGATTCAGAGTCCCTGCTTTCTGCATTGATGTGATGCCACATGGTTTATTTAACTGACTAGCTCTCTGACTGTGGGGTATATTCCAATGGAAAATCACCCCCTGCTGTAACTTGGTCCCTGATGGAGTCCCAGTTTCTGACCTTGTTGAGGAGGAAGAGTGAATTGGGCCTTGTTGGGACTGAGAACCAGCTCTTCAAATCCAGGAAGAAGCAATCTTCTTTCAACACCCTCTTCATCTCCTTTCAATTGCTTTGTTTCCAGGAATCTGGCAAAATGAAAGCTGCAAAGCTGGTTAGGCCAGAGGCTGCTCATCTCATCAAAACATTTATCAAAAAAACTGATGAAAGGCCATTGACCTGAAACATTATCTATTTCTCTCTTCACAGATGTCGCTTGACCTGCTAATTATATTTGGCAGTTTTGAGTCTGATGAAGGGTCTTGACCCGAAACGCCACCTATTCCTTTTCTCCAGTGATGCTGCCTGACCCGCTGAGTTACTCTTTGTCTCTACCTTTTTTTTTGGCATTTTCTGGTTTTTATTTCATTGATATATTTGATCTGTTCACCTGAGTTTTGATTGGCTTCCCACTCACTATCTCAACTACACTAGGCGGTAGGTCAAAGAGAACTGATGTAGACTGAGAGACGGAGAGATTTAAATGTTTTTATCATCTTACCTAATCACAAAACAGAATAAGATTCAACCTATATCTTATTACAATAAGCAATCAGACGAAGAACACATTATTTTTGGCATTCTGAATTGGATTTAAACATGGGTTCTAGAGTTGAAAGGCAAGTGGCTTACCATTCCTTTGCACCCAGTGCTGGGTAAAGCCTCCCCTTAAAGTGGTTTCCTGCACCCCATGAGACACTAGCATCATCCCTCTTACACTACAGTACTGCTATGAAACTTGATGTCATTGTGTACATATTACAATATAAATGTGACACAGGAGGATTCGCGTTGAATTGTAAAGGCGGCTTTCTAATCGTGTACTAAGTGTTGAGAAAGATGTTGTAATCAGTCACAGCGATGATATTGATCTCACTGGAATCTAATGTACATTAATTGTTTGGCATAAAAACCACTTCATCAGGATTTGTCGCGTGATTGTGACTTACCGCCGCAACTGCTCTCAGCTCAAACTTCCCCGTGCGAACAAGTGCACTGAGTGAACCGTTTGTCCGTGAATAGTTCCAAGGTAGCTGCAGCCATCCATGACACCTCATTAATTCACTTTTACAATTGCAGTGAGCAATCGCACACTGTGATAAATCTACACACGTTCGTATGGGAAAATATGCAAAAGGTGACAGCTGTAAAGGCAGGAATGGTGTCGTCTGATAGACAAAACATCCAGAAGAGCTGGATTATCCAGGCGGAGTTTGTAAAAAAAAATGTAGGAAGGCACACATGCAGGATCAGAATCATTTTTGGCAGATAAATTATTTATTGTCCTTAATTAGAATATCTTAATGTTATGATCAGAAAACTATGAGAATATTCAATTTCCCAAATCAAAACTGCACTCCTGCCATGTTGAATATGTTCAGATAAATACAATATATTTGTCAAGAAATATCTAAAAGTGCACATGCGGGGCCTTTTCTCGATAAAATGGTCTTTCAACAGCAGATAAATAAATTCCGCTGATGGGTTGTAAATGAAAGATGAAAGAATTGGGCCAACCTACAGCATTCGTCCGCTTTTTATTTACTGTACTTTCATCTCTTTACACGTAAGTGCTTGTGAACCCATTTCATATGTTCGCTGAAGAGAGGCAAAGCAGCACAAAAGGTGTGAAATCGAAGCTGTCTGATAACTGGATGTGGCTGATTAATAGAAATTTCTCGGTGAGGCTCCTGCAGCTCAGGGCCTGAGCCTTGTGGGGGTGACTGGAATGGAGCAGCTGTAGAGACATCAGGAGCAAGGAGGACAGCTTGACCAGCCCTTCCATGGTAAGCACAAGTAGAAGGACAAATAAGCTCTTTAGCTTACAGCATTAGCAAGAGTGACAGTGAGCCATGCTAATTGGTCTTTAGCATACCAATAACGCATCAGTCCCCTGCTTACTCCACCGGTTTAGAAAATGATTTAAAGCAGTTCAGTCAACTTTGTTTAGATATACAATTCCCGTTCGATTAAGCAGCTTCAAAATTGATTTAAGCCTGAATTTCTGGCCCTGCACTGTTAAATTAACTGTTCCAAATGTAAAATTGAGTTGCTTGTTTGAAACCCTTTCTCAGTCTTTTTTCGAGGCAGTGGGAAAATTTTAATTTCAGGTGGCCAAAGCATTGACGAGTATTACAGGTTTAGGTTTTACTTTCTGAAAGCATTCAACGAGCAATTTACATTCGATCGTCTTCATTTAAATGAAATGTAACGTTCTCTGTCATTTCTGATGTAGGTTCATGTGGGATTCAGGGACAGTTTCTCCCTAGCTGTTATCAGGCAACTGAACACTCCTCTCCGAAGATAGTTACAAAAAGCTGGAGAAACTCAGCGGGTCAGGCAGCATCTCAGGAGAAAAAGAATAGGCGACCTGAAATGTTACCTATTCCTTTTCTCCAGAGGTGCTGCCTCACCCACTGAGTTATTCCAGCTTTTTGTGTCTATCTTCATTTTAAACCAGCTCCTTCCTACAAGAACGGTCCTCTCATCAGCTAGAGTGTGGTCCTGACATCCCATCGACTACATTGGAGGCCTTTGAACTATCTTTAATCAGACTTTATCGGAGTATGCTTTGCACTAAATGTTGTCCCCTTTATCATTTACATTTGCACTGTGAATGGCTTGATAGTAATCATGTATAGCCTTTTCTTTGACTGGATAGAACGCAAACATATACTTCTCACTGTACCTTGGTACACATGACAATAATAAACCAAATTAAACTAAACAATTATATGAAGATTTTCATTCCATCTTCAAGATGTCTCATTGCTGATAAGAAATCTCATCATCTTGATTTCAAGGGAATGGCTTTAAGGAGATGGAATACAAAAGCTCTACCTCGTCGCTGACCAATGTGGGAAAACTGCCCTGTGATGAATGTTGTAACCACTGATAACTTTCACCATAAAAGTCAGAACTTCCCATTTAAATTTTTATAGCAATTCAGATTTGAAATAGCACAGTTAGAATGGCAGGTGCTTTTTATTAACTGGGTAAGTTCTCACCTGAGTTAGTTATCCAGAGGAGATACTAAAATATTTATTTTAACTTATCAACAGGTAAATCTTTTACAGCCGATTAAAATTCTTTACGCTGTTCAATGCTGTCACAGGAAACCATTGTGGAGGGTGGGGTGGGGAGGGGGAGGGAAACCCTCTTTGCAATAACACCAGCTGTAGCTTAAATTATCACTTCACAACCCGATGACCACAGGGTGATGCCATCTAAATTGCTTTGGTTTCAAATGTACCTAACGATGACAGAATAAAACACAGTCAAGGCCCGTGAGAAGAGAACTGGCCACCACTGTTAAACAGCGAGTGGGTGCTTAAAAAGGCCGCTCGACTACAGGTCAAGCACAGAGGTATCTGCATGCAAATGCATTGCTTTAAACGAGTTCAAAGGAAGGCATCAAAGTAAGTGTCCCCAACCTGACATCAAGATAAAAATAATAGCGACCTAGCAGTCAGAGGCAGACTTTTCCAATGCTGAAACTAAATCAAAACTTTCCCAACAATGGGGACCTTGTGACATTGATGTATATTTGTGAAGTAAAAGGTGACAACGTGAGGAAGGTCATTCGTTCTCTGAGCCAAAGGACAGCATCCGAACGTCCCAGAAAGGGAGCAGTCAGTTCAGCAGTGATACGGGGAGCGCGGTGTAAGGCTGATAGCAAATATTTTCACAACATTACGAGCTTAAGGCATCAATACATCTATGGGTGCACAAGACACGTGGCAGAAAAATCTGAAGGGTGTGAAATTGGCATGATTAATAATTAGAATTATTAGCACATATGCCAGCTGCTCATGTATGGGCTAGTCTTTGATTTATGGCATCATGAGATTCTATATCAGTAGTAGCAGAAAGCCAGACTATAAAACTCTAGGCATTTCTCTCTCAGGCTCTGGGGTATCCTTTCCATCTATGCTCTCTAGACTAGGCTCTGTTTCCTTTTACATGTTTTTTTTTTTTAATAATCATTTTCACCCGGCTTATGGGATACATGAACCGGGTTGTTTAATGACGGAGGACGGATGGGGGAAGAGTGGGATCCGGGATGATGTTCAAGCTACTAAAAGGGGCTGGCAGACTCTCACTTCAAACTGTTGCCAGGCTGCAAACAAGTACTTCATGGGAGATAGAGGAGGTACGAAAGGAAAGACCATTTACATTAACAATAGAAATAATAGCTGATACCACAGGGGTTGTAAACAAGGGCATCTTTTTTTCCAGCGTTAGTTTGATGCATTTATTAAACTGTCACTATATATTTCTGTATCAAAGTACTTATATATCAAAGTAGTTTCTCACTCTAAGAATGGACAGTATCATTTTATCACCCCTGCAGTGGCCAAGCAATTCCTCTTGGTTGTATTTCAAAACTTAACAACAAAGAAATCTACATGACATGGTGTTTTCAGCCCTGCTACATCTTTATTGGGTTACAATTATTCAAATCAGTTGAGAAGCAGTAAAATAAAAATTAAAGATGGGTAGATCTGGTTTAGAAAGTAAATAAAATGTAGAATTTTATACCTTTTGCAGAAATTGCGATTGGGAAGGTTATTTTATGCTGATTTTGGATGTGGTTTAGCATTAATGCTCTTCAAAATCTTATGCATAGTGCTACGAGGCAACATAAAACATCCAAGACAACTGCAACTTGCAAAGGGAGTTCTTGTTAAAAACTTTATGAAATGTAGGTCTTTACTATGCAGCTATTGCCTTCAAGAGGCATTTGGGGATACCTGCAACACCAAAAGAGATAGTTGTGGATGATCCTGCAACATATCTGCAATGTAGTGAGAAGTTCACGCTGGTTTGGTTTTCAGATTTTCAACCCCTGATTGAAGTTGCTCCGTTGTATGTCTATGCAGATTCCATTTGCATTGTGTCGACCTGCAGTGAAATGTGATATACTGGCCTTGCTTAACCTTCCATTTTACTGAATATCTTCCCTCACCCATCACGAATTGACACAGGGGATCAGAACATAAAATGGACAAATTTAGCAGAGAGGAAATTCAATAGAAATGTTCTGAAATATGAAATGTACAGACAAAAAATATAGAGAAACTGGTTTGATTTATGTTATGACTGAGGACTAGAGAAGACAAATGTTATTTGATTGTCAAAAGGACTAAACAGACAGAAGTTTTTTTTTTTTCACAGAATAAATAGTTATAACCTGAAATGTACTGTGTGATAGTGGAAGAAAATTCAACGCAGTTTTCAAAAATAAATTGCATAAATGCTTGAAGGTAAAGATAATTGCAGGGTGTGGGGAAAGAGGTGAGAAATTGATCTAATTGAATTAATCAGGGCAGTCACGGTGGCACAGCGTGAGAGTTGCTGCCTTACAGCAAAATGCAGCGCCAGTGACCCAGGTTCAATCCCGACTACGGGCGCTGTCTGTATGGAGGTTGTACGTTCTCCCCGTGATCTGCGTGGGTTTTCTCCGAGATCTTCGGTTTCCTCCCACACTCCAAAGATGTACAGGTTTGTAGGTTAATTGGCTTGATAAAAATGTAAAATTTTCCAAGTTGACGATATGCAGAGTATTGTCCTGTGGCCTCATTCTGTGCTATAACCGTTCTTTGAGTCTATGAAACAGGATGCTATGAATGTAAAGCAACATTACCGACATGAAACACATTACAAAACACACCAACAGAGCTAACATAACCTTCTTGGAAGATTATATTTTGATTTGTGTGGTAGTATAAAATGAATAATCACAAATCAACAAACAATTTTATAAATGATCAATTTTTACTTTAATTGAAGGCGACATAAATAAAAATCAAGACAAGTGTGAATTGGGTCACCAACATATTGCTTCCTGTTTTACAGTGCTGCTCGAAGCCAAACAAGGTCATTAGGGAGATGGGTTGGAAATAAGTGTTTCATTGGTGCCCTGCTTATTTGAAAGCTCGTATTTAGCACATAAGCCAACAATTCACACAATAACATCTCGCGGAAATATGTCGCCCGTACTTCATCATCACGGAGTCGACATTCTGAATCTCCCTACCAACAGATTTGTGCAAGTACCTTAAGAAAGCATCTCACCACCACCTTCTCAAGGAATGAACAATAAGTGTCCGCCATATTAGCGATTTCCAGATCACCCAAAAAATGGTAATGAAAATATCATGGTCCTGATTGCTGATCATTTTGATTTGAAGAATGAAGCCATATATATATATCAGGTTGACTACAAGTGCTGACTAGGCACATTTTCTGTGCAGCGCTAAAGTGGGCTCCTCTCCATAATGCCATGAAATTGCTGTGCCTGGTGCAAAGCAGCATGTTGAGGATGAGTTAGGGATCAAGGGAGCTGGCAGATAGGTTCTTCAATGTGGAATTGGGGAGACCTGTGGAGGTCCATAGGGGGAGGGAGAATCTGTATATTCCAAGTGAAAGAGGCCATTTCACCCTTCTCAGACCTCTGAGCCTCCCTCCTGTTTAGTTTCGTTTTTAGTTTAATTTAATTTAATTTAATTTAGTTTAGTTTAGTTTAGTATAGTTTAAACTCCCTCTTTCAGTGACTGCTAAATGGGGAGTGGTAAACTATAACATGACGTGAAGTAATGTCTTCATCAATGTGGATCGTAAATATTGTTAACACCCTGGTAAAGTGAGCTAAGGAACTGCCCTAATGTGAGTAAGAGTTCTTAAAGGCTGTAGGTGTATACAAATATGAAGTTATGAATTTTAATTATAGAATATAATTGATATGAATGCTGTTTACTCCCACACATCGGGTTGTTATGGAAGTGGGCATCAGAACATGAAACAGTACAGGACAGGATTAGGTTATTTGTCAAGTTAAAGTGATCTAATCTGTCTGTACACGATCCATATCTGTCCATTCCTTACACTTCCATGTGCCTATCTAAAAGCCCCTTAAACGCCACTATTGTACTTAGTATCTAGCCACTATTATTTCAGCTGAATGCTGATTACCAAAGTGCTGCTCAGACAATAGACAATAGACAATAGACAATAGGTGCAGGAGTAGGCCATTCGCCCCTTCGAGCCAGCACCGCCATTCAATGTGATCATGGCTGATCAACCACAATCAGTACCTCGTTCCTGCCTTCTCCCCATATTCCCTCACTCCGCTATCTTTAAGAGCACTATCTAGCTCTCTCTTGAAAGTATCCAGAGAACCATCCTCCACCGCCCTCTGAGGCAGAGAATTCCACAGACTCTCAACTCTCTGTGAGAAAAAGTGTTTCCTCGTCTCCGTTTTAAATGGCTTACCCCTTATTCTTAAACTGTGGCCCCTGGTTCTGGACTCCCCCAAAATTGGGAACATGTTTCCTGCCTCTAACATGTACAAACCCTTAATAATCTTATATGTTTCAATAAGATATCCTCTCATCCTTCTAAACTACAGAGTATGCAAGCCCTGCCGCTCCATTCTCTCAGCATATGACAGACCCGCTACCCCGGGATTTAACCTTGTAAACCTACGCTGCACCCCCTCAATAGCAAGAATGTCCTTCCTCAAATTAGGGGAAGGTTCCTCAGGTTCTTTAATGATTACCAGCAGACATGTTAAGTAGCAATCAATCACTTAACAGGTCTCCAGGAGATAACAGCCACCTTCAATTATTTTTCCCAGGGAGAATCTTGTGCTAACTATGAGCTAAGCTCATCATCTCAACAACTCTGAAATACCTCAAATATTCTGTTAAAACTGATTTGCAAGACCTACCACAGCAGCAAGACAAATAGTTTAAATTCAATGTTATCATGCATTAATTTTTCAGGTATTTCCCCTTCTTCAATTCTCATATTTCCAACTTGGACTATTAGCTTTGGGTCAGAGGTAGTCCATTTTCCACTGTGTCACTGAATAGGGAGGTCTCAGATTCTAGCCTTCACTCTGTAGACTGGAGTCATAATCCACTCAGACTCCCAGATGCAGTAATAAGAGTCCAAATCACTCTACCTATTTCCTTCTGTGCGTGATGGCAGACGTATGCATTTTCCTGCCTTCTCAGGTGCATGTAAGAAATCCTGTAGCAATACTCTAAGAGCCTGAGTAGTGCCATGCAAATATTTCTTGCTTGATCAACGTTATTATCAAGTAGTTTATCTGGCTGCTTATATTTGCACTATTGTTCTTGGAACTGTAGACTTTACTTTAGACCTTAGAAATAAAGTGCGGAAACAGGCCCTTCATCCCACCATGTCCGCGCCAATCAGGTATCACCCAGTACGCTAGCACCATCCTATACACTGGGGACAATTTACAATTTTTTTACCGAAGCCAGTTAATCTACAAACCAGTACGTCTTTGGAGTGTGAGAGGAAACCAGAGCACCCGGAGCAAACCCATGCACTCACTGGAATAACGTACAAACTCCTGACAGAGAGCACCCATAGTCAGGATTGACCCCGGGTCTCTGGTGCTTTTCAGCAGCATCTCTACCACTGGACCACTGTGCAACCCTTTTCTTGGGTATAGTGAATGGTTCTATAAGTGCAGACACATAGTTCCATGATAGCAGCATCACAGTGGTCAATAAGGTTTTCAGCACATTGGCATTCATCAGTCAGAGTATTGAGTATAGAAGTTGGTAGGTCATGTTAGAGTTGTACAAGACAATGGTGAGGCCACATTTAGAGCATAGTTTTCAGATGTAGTTGAGCAGGAAAAGGTACAAAGAAGATTTACAACGATGTTGCCAGGACACGTGGACCTGAGCTATAGGGAGAAGTTGAGCTGGCTGGGACTTTATTTCTTGAAAGGCAGGAGAATGAGGGTTGATCTTAAAGAAGTTTATAAGATCATGAGAGGAATAGATAGGGTAAATGCACAGAGTATTTTACCCAGAGTAAGGGAATCAAGAACGATTGGACATAGATTTAAGGTGAGGTGGGGGGGAAGATTCAATAGGAACCTGAGTGGCAGCTTTTTTACACAAACGGTGGTAGGTACATGGAGCAAGCTGTCGGAGGAGGTAGTTGAGGCAGGTATTATCACAACATTTAAAAAAACATTTGGACAGGTGCATGGATAGGATACGTTTAGAGGGATATGGTCCAAATGTAGGCAGTAGGACTAGTGTAGATGGAGCATGTTGGGCCATGTGGACATGATGGGCTGAAGGGCCTGATTCCATGCTCTATGACTTCAAGTCTCTATGACTCTAATTCAGCTGCTGATTTTCTTGGCATTACAACACTAGCTACATGTCAGAAGTTGTGTGTTAGAATGGTCTGGAGACATGAAAACACCTAATAAATGCGTGTTTATTTAATCTTCCTCAGGATTAGACATCATGCAATAGAATCAATACACCATGTGTTGTAGATTTTTTGTGTCAGGCAACTGAAGAAATTAAGTGATATTGTAATGAAGAAAATAATAAAGATGAAGACTTTAACATTATAATTTTATGCACATTCTAACTCTTTAATGGCTCACATATTTAATTTGTTAGACCATTTAAACTTCTAACATATTTTATGAGAAATCTAGAAATGTAAATGGACTAACAAATTAAATACGTGAGCCATTAATTTGCAAGTGTAGGGACTTAATATGTTGGCTCTATTGGTTGCTCAATTTGCCAGAGTTTTAGAAATGATCTGGGTGCAATGAAGGCCACTTTGTTCCCTGATTTGTGCGCAATGCATGGGTGGACATTTGTAGCAGGAGTCGTGGAACCTGCCATTTTACCAGAGACATGGTGGCACTTTCACCCCTGGAAATATGTAGGGCTGGCAGATAATTACGGCAGTCATTGTGAAAAGCTCATTTAGCGAATGCGCTGTCAATTGAGACCTCGGCGATTCAGCTATTGCCATTCATTAAGAACATACAACAGAATACACCAGAAGGAAAGGACCCCATCTATAATGGTTAAAGCGATGGTTAGGTTCCTTCAGATTAGTGGCTGGTTTGGGTACAGTGATATTTGATACTTACAGATATCCTTCGAGCTTGCAAAGTTGACAGGAAATGAGACCTGCCTTAAATCCATTGTAATGCCTAAATCAGACATGAGCATGAGAATGCGGTGTGGCTGGGAGAAATTTCAGGTGCTACGAGCAAGGTGATATGCTAGAAAACAAATAAATGGGATTCAGGGGCAAGAATGAAGGAGTTACGGAACTGGAGGACGTTTTGGATATAAGGAAAGGAGAGGTCATGGATGAATTTGCTTGTCATTCTCTGTAATTATCAGTCTAAAGATAGATCCTGACTAGAAACGTCACCTATTCCTTTTCTCCAGAGATACTGCCTGATCAGCTGAGTTACTCCAGCACCTTATGTCTTTTTTATGTCAGGTTGTAAATGATCACCTGCAGTTCCTTGTGTCTCTCATTTATCCTCTTTCTTGATAGGATATACTTTCAATTATTACATAATTGAGTCATCAAATGCTTTAACTGACAAGGGTTTGTAGCGTTATAGAGTCATACAGCATGGAAACAGGCCCTTTTGCCCAACCATGGCAACCAAGACGCCCCATCTGTACTACCTGCCTGCTTTTGGTCCGTATCCCTCTAAACCTTTCCAGCCCATGTACCAGTGCAAATGTATTTTAAATGTTGTTATACGACCTGCCTCAATGACCTCCACTGGTAGCTCATTCCATATACCCACCACCCTCCGTGTGAAATAGTTGCATCTCAGGTTCCTATCAAATCTTTCTTCTCTCACCTTAAACCTGTGACCTCTAGTTCTTAATTCCCCTTATCTGGGTAAAAAAAACCTCCCCTATCTATTCCCCTCATGATCTTATACACCTCTATAGGATCATCCCTCATCCAGCTGCGCTCCAAGGAATAAAGTCCTAGCGCTCCAAGGAATAAAGTCCGGCCCTTGAGTCCTAGCAACATCCTCATAAGCCTTCTCTGCACCCTTTCCAGTTTAACAACATCTGAACACAATACTCTGTATGTGGCCTCACCAATGTCTTGTACAACTATAACATGGCCTCCCAACCTCTATACTCAATACTCTGATTGATGAACGCCAATGTGCTGATAGCCTTCTTGACCACCCTAATGACCTGTGATGCCCCTTTCAAGAAGCTATGTACCTGCACTTATAGATTTTGGATTTTTATGGCACTTATGGATTGTTTGCGCACAGAGAACACAGACAGGGGAACAGGTTGCATTACAGTGCAGTGTAGAAGAAAAAAGGACCACAATGATTTAAAAAATCAGCTTCCAGTCACCTAAATCCAACCTAATATTCAATGACATGCATATATCCTCTGCATCATCACTGGCTGTAAGTTTCAAAACAAGCCACATAACAATCTTTAGCAATACCACAACCTTCCAAAGATCATATAAGAATGTAACAGGATTCCTGGAACATGCACCTTTTATAACCAAACTGTGCTTGAAAACTTTAAATGTTTCCTATTGTCTTTCTGCACACAATTTTGGCAAGAGGGCTGGATACTGCTAGTGAGCATCAATGGGTTTGTTGCGGTGCAATAATAGGCTGGGCATATGAATACAGCATTACTACATAATTTCATATTCCATGTTTAACACCAACAGCTGTGGCACTGGGATAACTATATCAGCATTGTCATTGCTGAGCTTTTCAGCAAGCCTCTTTTATTGGGGAAATATGAAAAAGCATGGACAGATGTGGATGAGCAGAATGTAGTGTCTATCATTTCAGAAATAAACAATAAATTAATGGGTCCATTAATCACCATCAAACTGTATTGGCTGTGATGATAGGCAAAGAGAGCTTATCTGAATTTGTCTGTCCGTAAACCTGTCCGGATTGTAATGCAATTACCACCCTGCCTGCATCTGGGGCACTTCTGGGGTGATTTTTGATGAAATTAAGTAGACAAGCCATTCAAGCGTATAATAGATATCTAAATCACGACAAACATGCAAAAAAAGGACATTTACCAAAAGGAGATAATTTTAAATAAACTGACATAGGAGGGAAAGTTGCCAATGTTTCACCCCACTTTTTTGTATAAAGCCAATACTTTTATTTACTAATATTATTTATATTTCCTTCTGGTTGCTTCATTAATCTCATAAACATGATACTGCATAGATTTAAATTAAGCATCATACATGTGCCCTGACTCATCAAAAATCAAATCTGATTGCCCCCCCCCCCCCCCCCCTCCACTCTCCGTTCTAGCAATGCAGCTGAGGACTGGAGTGTATATTAAATACTGCGGTATGTTTTGTTCAATCAACCACACTATATCAGGCACCACTGTGTGGTTCAAACATGTACCTATAATTGCATTATACCCCTGTGATTGTGTTACCTGTTACAGGTTAGTGAGCTGTACACTTTCACATGGGCGTGAGAATGCAGGGTTAGTTTTTGAAAAACAATCCATTTATTTTTCCTGTCGCATATTTTTAACTAAATTATATGGTGAAATAATCTGAAGCGGAAACTCAAAAGTTCTCACAGCTGTAAGCAATATTCCAGATAAATATCTGCCCGTGAAAATACATTGTTAAAAACGCTGGCGCCCGGGCAACGCTGTAGATAATGAAAATATAGCATCGTACTGTTGGCAATTTCATTATTTATTGAAGACTTAAGGATGCCAATAATGACATGTATACTGGCCACTGAAACCAATAATTCTTAGGCCGGGTGCCAGTACCATTGTGTTCTCCAGACTATTATGACTACATCACTGTCCTTCTGCCTGTACTAAGGAGCTTGGCCCTGTTTACAAAAATGCCTCGGGGTGAGGAAAGCTGCCATTCATGGGACTGTGCCTGCGGGCCACCTCATTCTACCTGACATCCCTTTGCAGACGGGCTTTTCCCCAGGTAGTCCTGGCAAAGCTCTCTCCATTAATCATTGCTTAAACCACTCTCAAAGGAAAGACCTCAGGTTAGTCATCATTTGAAAGCAAATTGGGTGAAAAATAATGCTGGCAATCAGAAGGTTATGTTGTAATCCCCAGTGAGACTCGAGCAAATGCAAGAACCAGACTCTTCCTTGCAAGCAAGTAATCTGTCAGTCAGTGAACTACATCATAATCCAGTTTAATATCATAACAAACAATACAAATTACAACTTGATTTACTTTCCTTGTCCCTTGATTTATTTTGCTTTGAAATATACAGAGCCAAGGGACTATGTAAAAGGAAACAAAAAGGGTAATTTATATAAATTGCGGTAAACCTACCTAATAGATCTGGTGTCGTTTAAAATTTAGATCATTCTTATTTCCGTATGTATGTAGAAGGCTCTGCAATCAGGCTAAATTCTGAATCAGAACACGAGAGCTTACTTCAGCATTTTTATCCACAGAAGCTGCATCTAGCTGTGACTATCAAGAGGCAACATCCCTCGATTATAGCTAGAGAAATAAAATTAGTTACCCTTTGAAGGCTGTGATCGAATCGGTATACCTTGCCCCAAGACATTACAAGACTGATTGAATGAAAGATACAGCATTGAAAAAAGCCTTCAACCAACCAAGTACACTTCGACCGTCGATCACCCATTCACGTTAGTTTTCTTCACACCCAGTCTGAAGAAAAGTCTCAGCCTGAAACGTTACCTATCCACGTTCTTCAGAGATGCTGCCTGACTCGCTGAGTTACTCCAGCACTTTGTGTCTTTTTCTACATTATCCCAGTTTTACATTCACTCCCTGTACACTAGGGCCAATTTACAGAGGCCAATTAACCTTTAATCCTGAACGTGCAAACTTCACACAGACAGCACCAGAGGTCGGGATCAACTCGGGTCTCTTGTGCTGTGAGGCAGCAGCTCTACCAACTGCGCCACTGTGTCGTCCAATATATTTCTATGTTTCTATGTTTCTATGTTTCTATTTTCCTACATTTATTTTGCAGCTGTTCTGTGTTATTCATAGTTTGTTATTCTGTAATAATTGCCATTTTATTCTAACATTTCATGTTAACCAATTGAGAATGTTTGATTCGCACATTGCATACCTTCCTTTGAATGGTGACAATGGTTCGATTGCCCACACTCACTTCTGAGTCAGTTAGTTGTACGTTCAAGCCCTACTCCAATAGCTTTAGAACAAAAAATCCAGGTTGACACTAAAATATCAAAGTGCTGCAAATTTGGAAGCATTGCCTTTCAGCCCCAGTGTTCAGCCCTCCCTCTCCAAGGTAGATATGAAGGATGTTGTACTGAGAAGAACAAGGGACCCATCTCTGGTGTCAAAGCCTATGTTACCAAATGATTCATGAATGCAGTCCCATGATTAGTTTAGCTTAGTTTAGTTTAGTTTAATTTAGACATACAGAGCGTAAATAGACCCTTCGGCCCACCGAGTCTGCACCGACCAGCGATCTTTGCACACTAACACTAACCTACACACACTAAGGACAATTTACACTTATACCAAGCCAATTAATCTACAAACCTGCACATTTTTGGAGTGCAGGAGGAAACCGCAGATCCCGGAGAAATCCATTCGGTCACTGGGAGAAAGTATAAACTCCGTGTTTAATAGATATTAATACATTGATAAAAAAAACATCTATTGATGCTCTTGAACATATCATCAGTGATGTAACGTGGGGTCATTGGGTGTTTCGGGTCTTTCAACATCAGACACCCTCACCCAGGTGACCCAGCCGTGGTTGATCAGACCACGATTTGTGTTCAGGTGGCATTCGCTCCTCCCCATGGACCTCCTCTCCTGATCCAGAGCCATCTCGAAGCTTTCTCCGCTGTCTCTGTGGTGTTCTTGATGGCTCTTCTCCTCTCCATTCCATTGCACTCAAGGCTTTGTAGAGCGATTGCCCTGCAAAACCTCTGCAGCCAACCTCGATGGGCATACACCTTGCCTTCCTGCCCTGCTTACGGCACGTCTATGTTTAACAAGGTTAAATGTGTAGGAAGGAACTGCAGCTGCTAGTTTATATCAACGATAGACACAAAGTGCTGGGGCAACTGAATGGGTCAGGCAGCATCTCTGGAGAAAAGGAATAGGTGACGTTTTTCAAGATTAACGCCATTTGAATGTTGCATATAGAAACAAACTACAGTATTATGTTTGCCAGAAATCTTAAATCCAAACAGAAGGTGATGGTAATGCATAGCATCTCAGGCAGCACCTATGAGAGTGAAAGAGGGTTAATGTCTGAAGAAAGGTCCCAACCTAAAACGTTACCTATCTATTTTCTCTGGAGATGTTGCCTAACCCACTGAGTGACTACAACATTTTTTGGTCTACCTTTAACATTTCAGGTTGTTGGCCTTTTGTCCAACCCAATACGATAGAAATGTATGATGCATCATAGTAGTTACAAAGTTAATTTTCAGGTGTAGATTATGAATGGGTGACCATGGTAAAGGTTAGAAGAATTTAGCTGAACAGACATGGATAAACAAACACTAATATTAGACTGTAACGTATAATCTTGTAATTTGTTTTTTCTCTAGGTGACTATGGACGATTCCAAAAAGGTAGATATATTTTCAGATCAAGTCAGACTTTGAATGTAAGATTTAAATTGGCTTTCATTCACATGAGGCCTGAAATTCATTCATTACCTGTAATCCTCGCTTGAGGGTGAGGGAAGAAATATCAGAGGCTTTTGCTAAATATTTTCATATCCACTTTCACTGTAGCTCTGGTACCAAAGGTCGAGAAAGATGTTAATGTGGTGATGGGTGCGTTATTTGTTTGTAAATTTTTTAAATGCATAGATTGATCAAGGACAGTCTGTGGGCAACTGTTAAAAGAAAGTCATGTTTGATCGAGATATTCATTTTATTTCAAATGAGCATACAAGGATGGTTGAAAAGTGGAGTATATTTGATGGAGATAAAATAATTCAGTACATGGTCCCATAGAATAGAATGATCCAAGAGAAAGTGTGGTTTGTTAAACAAATTGTCTCAATTTCAGAAAGCTAGGTATAGGT